>NC_139816.1:7568773-7871273 GCF_963457635.1 Microchirus variegatus | reverse complement strand
GAGTGTGACGAGTTCAGGGCTTTAAAGTATAACTGTACTTTCCGCCCCGTTACCGGAATTCATTGGGATGAACACTGTATACTGCGGTTCTCATCTCATGGCATGTCATTGCCTGCTATTTTTCCAGCTGATCAAATTAGTGAACACTAGGAGCCATGTTAGGGAGCGGCACACAAAAACAAAAGGAGTGCTGCCTCTTAGACCAAGACAAAGGCAACAATCTCACTCCCTGGGCTGGGCAGAGTGACTGTCTGCCAAAGAGGCTGAGAAATGTGAGCTCCATTTCCATTTACAACATCCCCTTGACTTTCTCTTTCCCCCCTATTTTCTACTTTCCCCAGCAAAGCATGAATCACCAGAGAAGGATTGTCCCTTTCCTCGGTTATCTCTCGTTCTCAAAGAAACACATTGCATCCCCAGTCTCACCTTTTATAACAGCCACAACCACCCCCAGCATGTCGAGGGTGGCTCGCCACTAAAGTGCACATTAACACTACAGTGACTTACGACGGTGCAGATGTGAGGGAGGATCAAAAAGTTAGGCAACAGATGCTCCGAGCTAATCGCGCAGCTGCAGACTTGAGCCAAGGCCACTCGTCACTCTAAAGCACTAAACTCAAGGTCAGACGGGTCAAACAGCTCAAATGGTGTCACATTCGCGTCCGCCATGGGTCTCCGTTTACTTTGCTGCCGAGCAGAATTAACAGGTAGCGCAATCCATCACCACTGCCACGGCATGTTATGGTCGTATTCGGAGCACAGATTAGCAAGTCTGAACTGGTCCTTGACTGATTTGTGCCTCAATTCGTCTGCACTTTGATTTCTTCCGGAATTATTTCTCTGAATTTAAAGAAAGGAAAATTTATCGAATATTATGGAAAACTCGGTGACTATGATGAATTTAAGGTAGACAGGTCTCTCTTTTGTGTAATTAGAGCTGAAACGATTAATCAATTATTAATCGATTACTAAATTACAAACAATTTAATTGTTCTAGCCCCTTAAATGTGAATATTTTCTTAATTTCTTTGATCCACATAACAAATAATAATTTTGGTTTGAGGACAAAACAAGACATTCGAGAACATCGTCATAACCAGGTTTGACAAACACTGACAAAACAACGTTTTTGAAGATTTTATGGACCAAACGATTCATCGAGAAAATAATCGACAGGTTAATCGATTACGAAAATGATCGTTAGTTGCAGCTCTAGATGTAATGAATAATTTCCTCATGTAACTTCTCAGATGTTTTGAAGAAGACACACACTCTGAAAATAGCACAGCTACCAGACATGAAGCAAAAACAAGATCTGTATGCATGAGCTTGGTGGTTGTCAACAAAGGCGACCAAATTGCACTGAGCAGTAGACAGGTGGTCAGGTCCAGTGGTTAAGGCAGGGTTTTCCCAGCTCACTGATGCTTCTACATCCCTTTATTCCTTGCTATATTTCAAACTGATCTGCCGACAGAACATCAACAGTGGAACTGGTCGTTCCTTAACTTTGTTTTTGAGTAAACAACATAATGAAAGCATGTTCCTGGGACCTGGGTTCACAACCCAATCCGACAGAGGGCCTTTCCTACATGGTGTTTGCATGTTCTCCATGTGTTCCCTCCCACAGTCCAAAACCATGCAGAGGTTAATAGATAATGGAACTCGGTGAACTTCTAGCATCAGATGTATTTGTTTAGGGCCGAAACCAATTCTTTTTTACTTCCGTGTAAAAAGATTAATTGATAACATCCCATTTGCTGCATTGCAATAGACAAACTGACCACCTTATAACACAAGGTTGGGGTTTATGCATGCATGGGGGAGAGTGCAATAAGGATAAGCTATTTATAAATACATAGGACTATGAACTACTAAATACCAAGCTGATAAAGCATGTCCACCTTATCTACTGCCATAGCAGCAGCAGCTGTGGGTCAGTGACAGAACCAGTGTTCACAATCAGCAGCCCACTCATGTTCTCAAGAGTGGCAACACAACCGATCACAACTGTTTCTCACAAGCAAGAAGATCACTTCTTCCAAATAGACCAGTACCAGTTAATAGTAATACATATACATAGGCAACACTTCAACAATGGAGCCCACAAACCACAACAACTGCACAACACGGTGTCACAGAGATGCAAACTAGAGTGCAACTTGCAAGTTCTAATGTTACTATGAAACAACAGCGACAGGAGTTCACCACATCCTGCAGTCTACAGCTGCTGCCACAATCCCTTGTGTATGTGCAGGGAAAACACACTCAGAAACAGAGACTCAGCCCACAGCACGCCCAGTGGCCTATTTGGTAAATGCACGATGATACAGGAAGAAGCAGGAAGGTCGATAGGTTTGGAATATTGTTAACATGGTGTTCAGCAAAGATGCTTGTAAACGGGCCCTGACTTTATCTTTGAGAGACTCAAGTCACCACCAGTGTCTTTACTATTAGAGAAAATAATGTACCAATGCTCAGCAGGACTGCTGAGGCACTAGGACAGCAACAGCATGAGCTCACAGAGGCAGACAGAGTAACCTAATCCCTGTGACAGCCTGCTAAAATCACAGGGCTCTGCTGCTTTCTGGAATGTGCTCTGTGTGCACACTGCTCACTCAGCCTCTCTAGTACTGTCTCGCTTCCTCCAACTTATAGCCAAACTTACATTTTAACCGCAGGGCAGGTCCGCTCTACAAACGACAGAGCGTAACAGAGCAGCTACGAACCAACGAACACATGCTTGTGTTATTTTTTTTTTTTCCTTCTTTCTCCTTCCTTTAAATTGAACCGTGGTAACTAAAAACCATGAGACTGCATCTCACCCCAGCTGTCCTAGATTCTCTCAAAACAAAACAGCAGCATAGCAGCAAAGGGTCATGGGATACTTGGCAGGCCAGCTGTGAGACAGGAAATGTGGACACAAAGGTGACCGGATGATGGGAAAGTGATGCAATCTGACAGAGTACAGGCTTGACCTTCCGAGTTTAGATAACTTATCACTGCTTAGCATTGATGCGTGCAGTTAATATCATTAAAAAGATCAAACATCGAGTGCAGCACTGGAATAAACATCGCTTTTAACGGGCGAACCAATGAGAATGACATTATTTCTAAATCAAATTAAAACCTAATTAGGGACAAAGAGGCCCTCGGTGTTTTGGTCGATCCATATTGACTCATAACTGTGTGAAAGCAGTTGGTTATCCACCCCTCGGGATCACCCTCAGTTGTTCAGAATAGCCTAAAATAGACCACGGCTCATGTCCTTTGAGAATTGCTTGAGATTTTTCCTCTCATAGCAACAAACGCCAAAAGCTTCAAGCTTTCTTTCAGGCCAACTTCCCATCAAATCGCTCGCAAAACACAATCTGTGAAAAACGTATTCCAACAAGTGTCACCACTTGAAATATGCTGCAAAGCAATTTAGACGCAACATGCAAAGTTGCTTTAATTTACTGTCCAGATGAACTTTAATCGGACAAATGCAGAATTTATTAAGCTTATGGGAATCTCATCCAACACAAAACTATACCCTTACATCTTTCTGTTTCTAGAGTTAAGCGTACTCAACTTTCATCGCTCACTATTCCGCAAATAAATCTGCAGGAGGAACATTTTACCAGACTGTATTTTTGTCTTTTGACCAAGCACCCACACATATCACAGGATACTCACGAGTCATCATAAATAACCGATTGTAAGAGAAGGAAAAATGAACAACATGAAAAGGTTTCACACTGCCCTTTTTCACATTGGCTCCATATTCTTTATTTCACAGGCCTTCAGCAGAACGGAGATGGTGTCGGTGAACTGACTTGCCATTTTTGTGGCCGACAAAACAGAATGGGCTACCACACACAGCCTGAAGCGGCTGACAATAATCCAATTTTAGTAAAACATCTGTGCGACTATAAATGTCTAATTCAGTCACCCCCGTTCTCTGTATAAGGCGACGTTTTTTATTTAAGTTTAGAACATGCGGGAACACTCCATTTGCCACTGTGTGCTACGCATTAGGACTAATCGATGAATCGTTTGGTCCATAAAATGTCAAAAAACGTTGATCAGTGTTTGTCAAACCAGGAAATGACGATGTACTCTAATGTCTTGTTTTGTCCACAAGCCAAAAATGATTCAGTTTTAATGATTTCTTTTTTATGTGGAGCAAAGAAAGGAAGACTATTCACATTTAAGACGCTAAAACTATCAGAAATCTTGTTAATCATGAAAAAAGCTTCAAACCAATTAATCGTTTCTGCTCTAGACCCAACATTTAAACATTTAGAGAGTGTTAAAGTGTAATGTTTTGATATAATTAAACAAAATCTGTATCAGCCCTGAAAAGCCTGATCACATCAATATAATTACAGCATTCCTGATTTAAAAAAACAAAGAAAATGAGCAAAACAAACATGAATTATTTACAGTCAATGAAGGGTGTACAGCTGGTCTTAGCAGGAGGCCGTCCAGAATGAAAATACTTCTCCGTCTCTGTAAACAGACACCGACCAGAACATTAAACCTCTGTGAAAGAAAGGATCCATTTCCTCAGTCAGACCCCACCTACACGAGCAGAGCCTACACATCCACACCCTGCTGTTGCCAGCGGTTTTCTCCATGTGGCCTATTTGTTTACATGTACCAGGTCCAACGATGGCCACATCCAAGAGATCTGGGTTCAATGCAGCAACAGAATAAACCTTAACAGCTACCTCATCGAGTCTGGGAACTCCAGGGGATTTCCCAATGACTGATCCAAGTTTACAAAGCAGAAAGATTCCTAACATCCAGCACTACAGTACGATAAAGCCATTTGTGGTCGGTTTGGTCTTGTGTGCTGTCAGGCTACTTAAAACTATTAGTAGCATTAAGGAGTCAATAAAACAGATGAGGCAAAATACACTGGTAGCTGCATACCTCATTGCCATTGCAGTGTTCTGGGGGAAAAAAAGCTATTGTTGCTGTCAAAATAGCAAATCATTTGTAAACCCTAAGATAATAATCCCGGACAGCCTGTGTTGCAGAGATGAAATGGATACACCGACTTCCTCTCAGAATCCGTACATCCTGGCAAATATGAGCCCTAGGGCGCTGTCACATTAGGACTGAAGCAGCCACTTGGGACATAAGTCTTGGAAGAGCCACGTGTCGGAACACGTCCGCGAGCGTCGTGAACAGCACGAGGCATTCCAGATCGCACGGTGATGCCACAAAAATCTGAGATCAGCGACAAAAACGGCAAACACTTTCCACAGAAACTCCAAATGAGGCCTGAGCGAGACGGCACACACTTTGCAGGACTGTGTGTTTTTCAAGAGACAAGACATGATTGATTTCAAGAGTATATAGTGTGTTCTCAATCCCATTCAAACTTAAAGCCCCATGTGTGTAGCTAAAAGGGTTATTGACGTATAACCCAATACACAAATGGTTTGGAGGTTTCAGAAAGACAACAGACAACACTTTAAGAATGAATCTGATGAAGATTTTGAAACTATTTCTTTCAGATAGAGTTTGAATTCTAAGGTAAATGTTTTGAGCAACTGTTTGAATCTGGCTTAAATTTGTCAATCAGTCTGTTTTAATGGAGCTGTAATTTCGAAAAAATTGTGCTTGTTTTAACATGTTGTGGCTAAAACGGCAGTCTTGACTGTGAAGTTAGTCATGTAACTAATCTTAACTGAATAAAGGGAACTGTAATATCAGCATGTTCCTCTCTGGTTTACTCTTCATTCTCTCTTTTGTCAAAATGCATGAATCATAGTTTCAGCTAAAAAGTTGCAGAATCTGGGCATGCATTAAGGCCAATAGAAATGTGCAATGTATGTTAACACAACATACAAAATAAGAGTACACAGGACCCAAGCACCATCATACTTATTACTTAATGTAACTATTTAAAGAGTGTGTTTTTACTCTGTGGTCAAAATTAGGTACCAAAAAAAACATTTAATTGGTATATTTCCTCATAACAATAAAATATGGAGTCACTATGTGAAGTTTTGACCACAAAAGTCCCTAATCGTTCAGTTTACACGAGAACTATCAAGAGAAACAGGCAGAGATCAGACATGAGCAGTCGAGTGGGCAGAACAAAAGAACATCAAATATGACAGGAAAAGCCCCGGGGGAATAAATTACCCTACAGACCAGCAATTTCATGATGTCATTTCATTGAGCAGACTAAATATAGTGAATCATAGTAATAAAAAAAAAACTGTGTTACCATATTTTCACAATACTGCTAAATCTAGTTATGGCTAGAAAGCAGCTTCTGCAATCACAATGACAGCTGTGATTGCAACATATCCTCTTTTTCATCTCAGCCAAACCCACAGAACAAAACCATGAACCATAATGATGATGATAAGCTAATAATAAGAAATGAACACCGTTCAAACTGCACATATCTCTCACTCGCTCTTAATGGGAAATGAGAGCAAATATCTCAACCACACAAAGCCAAAATGATGGTGTTTTACAGAAGTGGAGAGAGAATATCATCTCACTTAACGTCCCCATGAGTAGGTTTTCACTGGTGGCGAGTGAATTTAAATGAACTTAAAGTGTAAAGGGCTTAGTTCCCTTTCCAACAGGTGAGTTGAGGTAACTTTAAAAGGTGCTATATTCAGTGACATACGCCAACATTGAATCTCAATCTGTCAGACAAACAAATCATAAACCGAAAATGAGGAAATGGAAAACATCTTGAGCAATTTATGAGATGAGTGAGAAAAGAGAGAAACGAAACAAAACGCAGAGACAAATTCCCCATTTTTAATTTTAATCTGAAGCACACATCGGTCTAGATTTCTCGTAGCGCGCTTGTCACTTGACCAGGAAAATTCTCAGCCACATTAGGGTTTTTTTTTTGGCCATCGTGAAAATGCCTCAGTTGGTATTTTCCTCTAGGCTGCAGGGACAGATTTGGCTGCTGGAGGCCAATGTGTTCACAGGCAGGCACCATCTTCTACAAAAAGGGCCCAACACTGTGAAGACTGTACTGACACAAACATTCAAAACAAGGTTGCTAATACAGTCTATAAAACTATAGCTACACTGCTGCAATAGCATTGTGCACGCTCTGTATAATCAAAGCTCTGAATCACGGGGAGTTGACAATCCTTAAAATGAGCTTGTGTAAACATTCTCCATAGGTCTCCTAAGGCCCATTTCCACATCTCTAGCCTGAAAGCTCGAGAGAAACATAATATCAGCTTTTCGAGCAATTACTGCTGGTAAGCACGTTTCCACCATTTCCCCAGCCTGCAAACTGTGGCCACACTCCTTCCCTCTCTGACTCCGACTGAGGGCGACGCCACAGCGAAACCAAATGTCCCTCTCCCCCCTCTCACCTCCCTGAAAGCTTAATGAGAGACTGTGAAGAGGTTTGTCAGTGTGACAATAATTACAGAAACTGTACTATTCAGCAGCTGCAAGACACCCCCCCCCCCATCCTCCCCTTTCAGTGACACACATGACATCATTCAGATCCAACCAACCACACACAGATTTGATCCAATGCTGCGCGATATCACAATTAATCTTACTTTATTTATTCACGATTTGTAACAAAGTCAAACAAACATAAGCCACAAGTACACAGCTGTGCCACCCACTGTGCTACTGAAGCACAACATTTGAGTCAGGCTGTAGTTGTGTAAGGTAGAAACAATGTTAGGGGGGGTGCAAACATGTAAATACCAGTCACAGAAACAGTACATATTCCTGCCTACGACTGGTTTCCAATTCTGTGCAATTATAAGTTAGTCTATTTAAAAGGTGCCATATGTAAGACTGTGGCCAAAAACAATTACTACTAGAGCTGCAACTAGAGATTATTTTCTGGATTAATCGATGAATCCAGAAAATGGTCCAGAAAATGTCCGAAATGTTATAAAAAATGTTGATTGGTGTTTGTCAAACCTGGAAATGACGACGTTCTTGAAAGTCTTGTTTTGTCCACAAACCAAAATGATTCAGTTTTAAACGATTGTTTTGTTGTGTGGAGCAAAGAAACCAAGAAAATATTCACATTTAAGAAGTTAAAACAATCAGAAATCTTGTTTTAATCATGAAAAAAGCTTATTATAATCGATTAATCATTTCAGCTCTAGTGACTACATTCAAATTCAAAATACCAAGGTTTTTTAGGTTTCGTTTTCTGACGTAACTGGCAACCCCTGGTTGCTCGGCAGCTGAGACTCTACTGACTGCAATGATTGGTAGACGGTGGTAGGTGGCGCCACATGCCAAAACATAATTTCAAAACATAAAAATGATTCGCAGTCTGCAAAAGATTTTTTTAATGCAAATATTTTGTCTGTACTGTTGTTGTTGGTGAGTTCAGTTTGTTATATGAACATTATTCCTGAGTCTCTGTGACATATTAGGAGGATTTTATGGCCAGTTGTTTTAGATTTATTACATAATGCACCTTTAAGTTACAGCTAAGATTGTGTACACAGAATAAAATTGCATACAGTTGTGCTGCACCAAAGAGGTTATGTCTTTTCTGGCACATGTCTGTTTGTGAGTGGCATAAGTCAAAAACGTAAAGATGGATTTTTATGCAATTTCCCCTCGGGATGCAGGTCACGGCTAAAGTCAGCCATGATTGGAGTTTTCTGTATCCTTTTGACTGTATTGACACTGTGGAGAATGTCAACACAGGCCACATCGTCTGCTCAGTTAATATATATGCAAATTGTCATATATTCTATGCCTATTCTGCCTCCATGTTGACGCAACAACCGAATTTACCCATCATGGGGTTTGATGAAGTCTTATCTCATCTTAAATAACCATATACAAAATGCCTCCTGTGACAAAGCAGACATCCTCCTCTGTTGACATTTAACAGGACTACACATGACACACTCAATTCATTGCATAACACAAGACTCAGACAATCAATAATGAAGCAATCCCTAATGCCAGTGCATCTATAAAAAGGCCATATTAAAAAAATAGGACAGACCGGAAGAGACAGCATCATTTCAAGCACAGGAAATACTAAGTTGACGTGATGGAATGCCCTGCATCAAGACCAAACTCCAATCTGTGCACACAACAACTATAAAAACAACAAGGCATTGTGAATGCAGTACAATTAGATGATGTAAAAAAAAACCTGGATACATTGGCAGTGGCTTCTCCATTTTCAGCCTCAGAAATCATAGCGTTGCCGTGGTGCAGTGTCAGCACGAAATAAAGCCACATTTAAAAAACATAAAAAAAATAAAATAAAACGAAAACAGATTTATTCCAGGTTTTATCTTGAGACTCAAGCTTGACAGCGTGTCACACAGCCTTACATAGCTAACGAAAACTGGGGGAAAAAAATTGGCTTTCAATGCTGACAAATGCCGCTAAAGTGTTTGACCGGCTGTGTAACAGTAATGTTGGCCATGTTGACACAAAAACAGACTGCTTTTTAATCCGGGTTCACTCTTGACCAGCAACTGGCCTGAGTTTTAACGTGATTTAGCGAATTTTAAGGATAGCGGGAGCTAGCCTGTAGCTGTGGCTCGGGTAGCTCCACCATCAGTGGCAGCTCAGATTCATACAGTCACACACAGTCTTACCTGATTCCTGACGGCCACCCTCACTTATTTCCTTTGAGGGGGGAGAAAAAAAAAAAGATGGAACGTGTGGAAAGCGTCATACAAAAGTGAGAGTTGTTAGCACGCGAGTGGTATCTAGACTCCAAGTGTGGCTAGTGGCCAGTTATTTTTTCCATTCCCACAAGCTAGCCTAGCCGATGAGACGCTGTGCCCCGGTGGAATAGCATTTCTACGCCAAAGCATGTCATTGCTCAGCAGCACGGCTAGGCTAAGGCTAGCAGCGGCTACACAAGCTGTTCCGACTCCACGCCCCGCCCCCTCTGCGTGCTATTGGCTGCGCACGGATTTACTCTCTTCCCATTGGCCCAACGGCGCTGTCAGTCAATCACACTGCAGCTGCTGATGTTTCGTGTTGTGATGTGATGAGATGAGAGGCTGGAGATGGAGAATCAACTCAGTGACCACCGGGAAAGAAACGTGTACTGTATATGAGGACATTTATGTTATTATTAGCTTTCTATTTTATAGTTATGTATTATTTATTTTTTATTGTTTTACAGCATAATACTAGTTTTGTTTTAAAGTAAAAGTTGTTTTCACTGTAGGCCACAGTTTTGCAGAAATCTTGATTTTTAAGCATAAAACGCATAATAATCACATATTATCATACATAATGTAGGGCTGCGACAATTATTAGATTAATCCAGAGGTCTCAAACTCGCGGTCCGCGGGCCATATGGGGCCCCCCCAGTCAATTTCATATGGCCCCACTTAATACGAAGTTATGAGTTGTTTCTGTATGTTTTTTTTTTTTTTTAAATTAATAGATACATTTTGCATCTTAAACATGTTTATATTGTTGTTGTTCCATATGAAAACACACTTTTATTTTGAAATTACATCATAAATATTGTGTCAAAAACTTGACCAAAACTAGACTGCTGGATTAACCGATTACTAAATGAATCGTCCACTATTTTGATAATCGGTTATTAATTGGTTTGAGTGTTTTTTTCCATAATTAAAACACGTTTTCAGAATTTTAAAAATGTCTTAAATGTGAATTTTCTGCTTTCTTTGCGACATATCACAAAGAAAGCGTTAGAACGTAATAATTTTTGGCTTGTGGACCAAAAATATGCTCGATTAATCGAGGAAATAATCGTTAGTTATATAACGACGTCAAACAAATAACTGTGGGGGAACGAAGGCAGGGATGAGACTGAGGAAATCAGGAGCTCTGAGATGGAGAGAGAGGGAAAATCCTGCAGGATTAAAGAATGAGGAGGAGAATGAACTGTGATTCAGAACTTTCGACTGTAGAGGGCAGCATTCCACCTCGCAGCGCACAGGCTGCTGCTGGAAATGATTTGAAGAAGAAGAATAAATCATTGTTAGTCAAGCAGTAAATTGGTAAAATACATGAAAACGTACTTAAATGTGAGTTGATGCATAAACAATGAATCATGAATCATCTTGAAAAGGTTAAATATGTACAACATATCTGGTGTTTATGACTTTTTCATAAAAATGCCCTGTCACACACACACACACACACACACAATAACCCATGGTCACATTTTATTCCTGGGAAATGATGATATGGCTAATAAACATGTCTGTGGTGAAGGGAGTTGCAGAGTAATAATTTGGAGGGCCGTGCAGCTCTCTGCAGGATGCTGTCTGTTTCCTGCTCAGAACAGATGGGCCTCAGCGTTACATCGCTGTTTTCTGCACCTAAAAAAAAAACCTATTTCAGAACAAAACAACACATTTATCTCAGTGAATTCACCTTTATACACTGACTATACTCACACTTTTTTTTAAAGCTTATAAATAAAAATAAATGGAGTTTATAGTTCGCTCATGAATGTATTTATTTACTGTGACACTGTGAAAGATTGTCATTACACTCAATTTCTCATTTTCGGCTCTTATGTGCGTGGTTGATGACGTCCTCTTGTGTTAAACATTCATTATTTACACATTCACCAAAATAAAAGGTGTTTCAAATTGAGGAATCTCCTCAGATTAATATGAATTCCTTGTTATGAACAACAAATTACCAATATCACTTACTGTATTAAAGCATCAAGCACAACTCCAGTGGGTTCTCTGATGAAGTGGCTTGTGAACGCCACCTGCTGGGCTGTCAGTGCAACATTATACACGTTAAAATTTGTCACTCTGCATTATTATTATTATTATTATTATTATTTCATTCCATCGCTGTTGCTTATTGCCCCCTGGATGGCTGCAGACGAGGACCGGGGGATCGGCCGCGGTGAGAGGAAATCTCGTCCACTACATAGAAGGCAGATGGTCTCATGTTGTTAAAGGAGACTTTAATTCAATAAAAGTGCACCTGCCACAGGGAATTAGTTTGAAACGCAGCCTGAAAGCAAACAGAAGCAGTGTTCGGTGACTGGGGCCAGAAACAATGAGATGGGGGAAATAGTGTGCAGATTGTCTCAAGGATAAAGAGGCAACCAATCGATCACAGATAACAAAGTGAATACCAGATATTTAATTTTGAAAGATGGGTGGTATTTATGTTTATTCATTCACACCTTGTGAGTTGTGGGCTGACATTGACACGACGGAGTGTGACGTGTCAGCGTGACATACCAGCGATGGAATAATCATGACAATTATTTCGTACATTGCCGCTCACAAGACCATATCTTTATATGATTTATAACAATGATCAATAAAGCACACAAAAATGATGATGAAATGATTTGTGTGTTTTTCGTTGTTGACATTTTTGGTCCATGACACAATTTGACATCAAAATCAGTATCATTATGGGGGAGTGGGGGGGGGGGTGGTCACCATATTATACACTTGTCTTTTATTTCACACACGAATATCAAGACGTTAGTTTACACAACATACTGGCACTCTTTCAACAACACGACGATACAAATTCCATCAGACATTCTCTTGATTGCACAACCAGAACAAAACAACATTGTAAACAAATATAAGCCGACACGTCGAAGCTCATTTGATGGGCGAGTCTAGGATCTCCTGATAATCCTGCCGAATGGCCCTGCTCACCCGGTACAGCTTGACCCCCGTGAGGGTGAACACACTGATCATGATGACCAGGCCTCCGATAACGTCATAGACGGACGGGACCATCCTCAGAACAATGAGCTGAAGGAACATGGCCACCACGATCTCCAGGTGCTGCACGGTGCTAACTAAGGCCGGATGAAACTTGTTGAGGGCGTAGTACACTCCCAAGAAAGCCACGGTGGAGCAGATACAGATCCCAATTAAATAGCCCCAGGTCTCGCCGTCTAGAGGAATGATGGGCTCCTGCATGATGAACATGGTGGAGGCACCCCACACTGTGCCCGTCCAGCCAAACGTAAAGAGCGCGGTCCACATGCTGACGCGCTCCTTTATGGCCCTGTAGACGATCATGGAGAGGGCGGCGGTCAGACCGGCCATCACTGTCATTGTGTAGCCAAACGCCTCCTTCCAGAAGCCCAGTCTGGACTTCTCCTCGTCGGCGACGTTTGGCACCATGACCAGGCACAGACCGAACACGCTGCCCACCACCGTGACCACGTCTGTGTAGCCCAGCCTCTCGTCCAGGAGCAGGAAGGCCAGTACGGCGCTGAAGACCGTGGTGGAGGCTCGCCACATGATGGTGCCGTTACTCGGGGGCACGATCGCGAAGGAGGTGTAGGCGCACGTGATGGAGATCACGTTGCAGACGCCGTAGAAGAAGAGACGAAGGCGGTAGCCCTTGGGGCCAAAGGGGGCCTCGTGGTAGTAGAAGACGACCAGGATGGACAGCACTTGGATGACGGAGCGGATGAAGAGCAGCTCCAGGGAGGGGACTTTGGAGCGGTCGGCTGCTAAACGAGTAATCAGTGCCACGCAGCCGTGAGCCACCGCTGCCCCAAACAAGGCCATCCAGGTCACCCTGGAGGCCAAGACATTGGCCTCACCGAAGCTAGCCAGCTGGCCCCCGACCCCCTTGTCTCTTTGCACACTTGGCTGCTTAGGCTGTGTCTCCATGGTGCCAAAGAACGTCCTGCCACCTTTGCTGCTGCCGTCTGACACCAGCCTCTTCTCCACATTGGCCTCGGCGAAGGCGCCAAACTCCTCGAAAGAGGGCGCGTCGTCGTAGCCTTCGTCGCCGGGCTGGGGGAAGTGGGTGGCATATTTCACTGTCACTGTGTTCGGGTGGATCTTAACCCTCTTTTTGGAGCCGTACTGGAGCGAGGATGAAGAAACATCCATGTTTCCTGAGGCGTCAGAGGGTCTACTCTGGGGGAAAGGAAGTGGGAATCATTACAGTCTACGCCTGTTCACACATTTCCTAAATAGCCCTGCATATAGACAGAGCTAAAGCAAACACCTATCCTTTAGCCTTTATACACACACACATACATACATACATATTACTTGGAGCTCATATAAGCCAAGCAGCAAACACTGTGAGGCTGATGCATTGTGATGGGGATGGAATTACATAACACAAAACCACGGAAACCCACACAGGGGATGATACAATGATGACATGAATGTGGGCCATGTGAGGGACAAATGCAGATGCATGGGCACAAATTATCACACCCTGCAAAATATATAAATAAAACAAAATAATTGCAGGCCTATAGAAAAGTTCCTATGGTGATTTCTGTTGCATTCATTTTTAATGGGATTTTAAAATCAGTGCTCTTAAATGAACATTTCTATTCTTATTGCATGCTATATATATATAAAAAAAAAAGAAAAAAAAAAAGATGATTTCTGCCACGTTCATTTCGTCAGTTGCAACCTGAATTTAAAACCACAAGGGGGCAGAGAGCCGCTCTCTCACTCGCCTCCATCTCCTCTTTCATGCGGTTGGTCCTCTTTTTCTTTTTTATATTTAATATAAGTCGAGCCCTCATCATAAATAACAATAACAATCCTGCTTTTGTCAAATAAAGAAAAAAAAAAGGAAAGGCGTTAAGAATAATGTTGCATGAGCTCGCGAATTATAACAAAATAAAAGCAGATAAAATGACGCAAAAGGGTTTGCAGCGCGATAATCAATAATAATACAATTCATACAATAATGAACAGGGAATTCAAAATGAGTTCAGGGTAAATCTGGTTAAAAAAAAAAAAAAGGAGAAAAAAAAGGCGTTTGCGCATGCATCGTTCAAATGTCTTACCTTTTTTTTTTTTTGTTTCCTAACTATTTCCTATTGACGCTCCTGAACTCGGGTTCGTGTCATAATAAACGCTGGATTTCTTCGCGATCCTCACATTCGCTCATCGTCGCTGCTGCAGCTGCCATTTGGCCATCATCTCCTTCTCCTTCCTCCTCCACCACCTCCTCCTCCTCCTCCTTCTCCGCGAGCAGAGCAGAGCGACTCCTGGTCCTGGAGATGTGAGCTGCTTGTGTTGCTCTCCAGGCTGTCGATGGACGCTGCCTCTGCTTCATGAAGATGAAGCTGCTGCTGCTGGTGAAGATGATGATGATGAAGAAGAGGAGGAGGATGATGATGAAGCCAGGGAGAGAAACAACTGTCACTTTCACAGCCAGTGGTTTCTCCTCCTTCTCCTCTTCCTCCTCCTCCTTGTGCTTCCCCACCTAGACCCCCCTCATACATCGTCATCTCCCAGGAGGGAAAATGGATTTGCCAGTCATCATCATCATCATCATCATCATCATCATCATGGTGTTCATTAGATTACAACCCCATCCAATTTAAGATGAAGATTTGAATTAGTTATGCTGATTTGAAGGAAACCATACATTTAGCCTATATGCTATTATGTCACATGTTAAAATTTGACTCTCAAAGAGCAGGGGTGTCAAACTCAAATGACCTGGGGGGCCAACGGGCATGTAGTCTGGTCAAAATGGAGGGGGCTGGTCCAGAGAAAAAAAAAATAAAAATCACAATATATGGGCACAATATTCCATCATGATACTTCATTCAAGTTTTTCATGGATTCCATGAAGGATTTTCAAAATAAAAGTGACGGTTCGGACACGGAACGACATGCACTTCACAATAATCATATATGCATGAGGCAAAAATAAATATATTAACCCTTTAACACCTAGCCCTCAAAATGTCCTGCTCATTTTAACCATAACAACTGTAACAAAAATCATTATTTGATTTTATTAGAAAATTATTTTTAGTCATTATTTTTTAATACCAAGTCAATATATTGAAATATTAAGTCAATATATTGAGATACAATGTCTTTATTTTGAGATACCAAGTCAACAATTGAGATACTATATCAATATATTGAGATAATAAGTAATTACTTTGAGATACTAAGTCAATATATTGAGATACTATGCCATTATTTTGAGATACTAAGTCATTATTTTGAGATACTAAGTCAATATATTGAGATACTAAGTCATTACTTTGAAATACTAAGCCAATATATTGAGATACTAAGTCATTATTTTGAGATACTAAGTCAATATATTGAGATAATGAGTCATTATTTTGAGATACTAAGTCAATATATTGAGATACTAAGTCTATTATGAGATACTAGTATAATATTATGAACAGTATAAAACATATTAACAATAACTCAATGGGCAAAAAAAATGGAAACTATACAGTATATGTACAACTCTCATATTTACATAATAATGTGCAAAATAAAATTTATTATAAATAAGATCGATTACATGCGGCACATAATGCTAAATATTTAATATTTAGCATTATGTGCCGCATGTAATCGATGGGGACGCCGCACCAGTTTGACATCGCCACTCAAAGGAGACTTATTGTTCCCGACTGTTTGTTTCCAGAGAGCAATAAATGAATAAATCACTTTTATAACCCAAACACAATTATCTATATTGTGCATAAAGGAAAAGCAAATGCATCGACAACAATATCGACGTGCAGCAAACAGAAAGAAAGGCGGGGCCAGTGACTGCAAGTTGATGAAAGGCAGACATAAATGTAATTCATCTGCAGCCTTCTACCTTCAAGACGGGAGGGGGAGAAGTTAAAAGCACTAAAATTAGACTGTTGACTTTACCCCTAAGGCCATGCAACTGGGACCTCCACTGGTAATATATAGATCACACTGCCACTCCGCTAACACGACTGCCATTTTAATTGGTAAACAGCAGCACGGACGGTGATTTGCGACGCGGTGGCAATTAACCCAGTGTCAACATTAACACGTCGCCATTTAAAGCCGACGGCAGGAATTAATGAGCTTTAAAGAGCGGCGATCGAGCGATTATTGGTGCAACGATCGCGGCTGGGCTCTACTGTCGCTATGGAGCGATAAATAGTGAGCAACTCACCTTTAAACAAAGAGAAAGAGATCAAATAATTGTACTTTTATCACCAGACTGCATCAATGTTGTGTTTCATGACTCCAGAATGAGCCTATTTTATTTATATCCGAGCCAACAGACCCACAAAAGACAAATTAAATATCTTATCGAGTTTTTATCTTAGCCAACTGAAGGCGTTGACCTAGTTTCTCACTTTTAATGTTTTTGTTGGCACATATATTAGAGCTAAGACAACACAAAAGAATGAAATATGTGTGAATTATACAGTGAAATACAAAATAGTTACAGCATACCTTGTCGTCGTCATGTAGTCGCTCATGTCTTGCGTCCAAATTTGCCTGAAATACTTTGATTACCCTAATTGTTGACAGTTTCCATTGAAGTTGAAGCCACAACCTGGACACAGTTAGCCTTAGCTTAGCAAAATGAATGAAAGCAAAGCAAATGTACATACTGGCACGTTTAAGGCTTATGACACTCCATATTATACTGACTTTAACATAGATATATTTATTTAACCTTTCGTCGATAAGAAGTTTTTGTGCTAAGCTAGGTGTCTTCGCTGTATCTGTGGTACGATTTAGCTTAGCATTAAGAATAAAAGCAGGACAAGAACTGCATATTAGCATCTCTGGGGCTTACATTACTTACCCATTCTATACTTTTGCATTTTAATATATGCAGTTTTCTTCAAACCTTTCATCTGTAACCACAGTACACATTAAGCCCCACACTGGACACAGTTAGCATTAGCTTAGCAAAATAAATGAAAGCAAAGCATATGTTTAAAAATGACACTTATGACACTCCATATTTTACTTACCTAATATGGTAATATTTATTTAACCTTTTGTTTATAAGAAGTTTTTTGTGCTACGCTAAGTGTCTTCACTGTATCTGTGGTACGTCTTAGCTTAGCATGAAGAATAAAAGCAGGATTTAAACCATTTATTCGACAATAACTGCATATCAGCATCTCTGGGGCTAACATTACTAACTTATCCATAATATACTTTTGCATTTTATATAATAAATGCAGTTTTCTTTCAACCTCTCATCTGTAACCACATTACACATAAAGACACAACTCGGAGACAGTTAGCCTTAGCTTAGCATAATGAATGAAAGCAAAGCAAATGTACATACTGGCACGTTTAAGGCTTATGACACTCCATATTATACTGACTTAACATAGATATATTTATTTAACCTTTCGTCGATAAGAAGTTTTTGTGCTAAGCTAGGTGTCTTCACTGTATCTGTGGTACGATTTAGCTTAGCATTAAGAACAAAAGCAGGAAAAGAACTGCATATTAGCATCTCTGGGGCTTACATTACTTACCCATTCTATACTTTTGCATTTTAATATATGCAGTTTTCTTTAAACCTTTCATCTGTAACCACAGTACACATTAAGCCCCACACTGGACACAGTTAGCATTAGCTTAGCAAAATAAATGAAAGCAAAGCATATGTTTAAAAATGACACTTATGACACTCCATATTTTACTTACCTAATATGGTAATATTTATTTAACCTTTTGTTTATAAGAAGTTTTTTGTGCTACGCTAAGTGTCTTCACTGTATCTGTGGTACGTCTTAGCTTAGCATGAAGAATAAAAGCAGGATTAAAACCATTTATTCGACAATAACTGCATATCAGCATCTCTGGGGCTAACATTATTTACTTATCCATAATATACTTTTGCATTTTATATAATATATGCAGTTTTCTTTCAACCTTTCATCTGTAACCACATTACACATAAAGACACAACTCGGAGACAGTTAGTCTTAGCTTAGCATAATGAATGAAAGCAAAGCACATGGCATATTTAAGGCTTATGACATATATATTACACATATTATACTTCCCTGGTTTAGTTTTTTATGCCAAGTGATAAAATGGTATCTGTGGTGCGTTTTAGCTTAGCATAGCAGGATTAAAACCATTTATTTGACAAAACCTCCACATCAGCATCTTCGAGGCTCATTATTTACCCATATTATAATATGCATTTTAATATATGCACTTTTCTTTAAACCTCTCACCTGTAACACACATTAATCTCAAGAGCCGGTTTCAGTAGATCCAGAGGATTGTGAGTTATTTTTAACTTAATTCATGGAGTGTTTTTCACAACTGAAGGAGAAACTGTGAAAGAGGAGCTCCAAAGGAGTGGTTTTTTATGATCCCATTGAAGAAGGGAATGAATCTGCTCCATAAATACGTGCAGGACGACGGCAGAACGATACGTTTCCATACAGTGACCCTGACTCCATTCATTTTATGTCGTGCACGATCAGCTCTTTACTCTTTTTTCACCTAAAAGTGTCTGATCGCTATGGCTCTATTAAAAGAAGTTTCTACTAGTTTTATTCATTTCACAAATTTCGGTACGGTTAAAGCAGAACTCACTTTACACCTAAAAATGTAATATCACGTCAAAGCCTTGAGCTGAATTCAGTATTGATCGGCAGTGTTTTTTTTTGTCCGGTCCCCGTTCAACCATCAGGGTTGTGATTGATTGCACAAGATTTAAATATAAATAAATATGCACCACCTGCATTCAGTATTGGACGTCTACGACAAACGACCACCACCCCCCTGTTTCTACTGATAAATTGCCTGCCAGGTGAGAAGTGAGAAGAGACGGCAAAATAAGAGCAAATAAAGTGGAATAAATTGGAGAATGGTGGCTTTATTAATGGTCAATTTGTTCATAGATGGAGGTTTTTATTCCTGATCCCCAAGGGTCCGAATACCAGGTTCTGTCGCAGCCACGCATGAGTTAACACGTAACACCGTGCATTAACATATGCTTTACATCGTAACGAATGAATGGAGGATCATTGCTGAAGGCAGGTTCTGAGAATCCCCTGGCAATGAATATTAGCTCCTTTTACTGTGTTTTTTTGTTTTGTTTGCCGAACCCAAAATCAAACAGCGCTGCACACTTCCATGAATCATGAATGAGCTCTTGTTAATTATGAATGAGCTGGAGAGGAACGGCCTCCTTCTTCTGCTCTGAGCCAAAAAGTAAACTACTTGTTGTACTAAGAAAACACAATTTGCATCAAATGAAGAATCGACTCAATGTGAGTTTCTGGACTAAGAATATATATAAATTGTTCACAAATGAACTTTTATACTGAAAATTGGTTGGGTTTGTTATCACTTTATACAATAAATGGATGTACAAATGGGTTCGTTAGACTAAAATTTTATACAAATTGGTCATAAAATAACATTTGAATGGACTCAGTGTGAGTTTCTGGACCAAAAATGTACAGAAATGGTTGAAAAATGGTCAAATTCTATTTACATCATAAAACTAATTGACTTCAATGTGAGTTTATAGAGTACAATCAAACATAATCTGTTCATAAAATAACATTTAGATTGAAAGATTGCTGGATTACTTCTATTTTTGATAAAATAAATGGACTCGGTGTGAGTTACCGGATTAAAAATATATATATAAATTGTTCACTAATGAACTTTTATACTGAAAAGTGGTTGGATTTGTTATTATATGCAATAAATGAACATACACATTGATTTTTGGACTAAAAAACATTTACAGAAATGGTTGAAAAATGGTCAAATTTTATTTACATCATACAACTAATTGACTCAATGTGATTTTATAGACTCAAATCAAGAGTAATCTGTTCATAAGATAACATTTATATTGAAAAGCTGCTGTTTTTTTTGGACTAAAATTACACAGAAACTGGTTATAAAATAACATGAAAAGAGTGCGAAAGCAGCACTTAGTTCGCACTTTTCATTTGCACGATCTTAATCAAACTTGCACCCACTGAAGGAACAGATAATACGTTTTAACACTTAGCTCAGCTGCATTTCCTCTCATTCTTTGTTCGGCTGGTTTTGCTGTGGCGAGAGTAAAGCGTGTGCTCTCTTTGTCACTCCGCTCGCCGTTCATTTTCTCAGGGAAATGAGAATCGCGGCACTGCAGGGGAGGAATTTGCAAGGGTTGCCGTTTGTCGCTTTTCAGTCGCACACTTCACGGTTGCATCTGGAACATTATGATTAGCACGATCGAGTGGGAGCAGCACAGATGGGTCCTCTTTAAAGTTTATTTTCTGTCCGTAACTGCGGCCTGAGGACAGTTGTGTCATTTAATGCCTGTTTGTCGGAGTCAAATATTAATATTTATAGTTCTTAAAGAGTCGGGATTAGTGCGTCAGTGTCAGGGTTAGGTGAGAAATGGTCGATGCGACGTCAGAAACACAGCTCTACATGGTTCTAAAATAGTGGGCCAGCCTCAGATCTATGGTGAAACCATGCAACGCAACAATATATGGCATCAAAATGTGCATATTTTGTACATTACAGCCTCACAAAGACCTCAAAATCCAACATAATACCACCAACAGGAGTATATACAGTCTTAAGGGACCTGTGTCGCATATTTACATCTTTTAATCTTTTAAATGAAGGCTTTAGTGCACTAAAGTGACACTAAACGACACGCTCACCTGGAGGTTAAACAGGTCTGGCAGAATCAACGAACTACAGCGCTTTAAAAACCGTCCTCCTTTTTTCACACAGCTGTCATCCCTCTGGAGAGCGACAGGGGATTACTTTTACCGACACACTGGGAATTGGTTGTTTTGCCTGCAAGTGGTTCATTCAAGCTAAATATAGCATGGATTGGATCATTGTACTCGGGGGAGAAGCGGGTGAGAGGGCATATACGTACGTGGACGCTTTAGGTTGAAAGGTCTCGGCTAAACGAGGGTTTCCAATTTTCACCACGGATAGAGACACTTTAGTCGAGGACGCTCGATCTCTGTGCCTCCTCGACGGGGAGACTTCTGACTGCTTCTCACATCATTATGTTTGTTTAGGCTCTACTTTAAAGGTTTCTAGTAGAGCTGAAACAATGAATCTATTAATCGATTACTAAATGAACCGTTAGCTGCAGCTCTCGTTTCTAGTCTGTTCAGATCTACTGGTTTTAGATGCTGAAACATCGCAATTTATGTTTTTTGTTTTTTTTTTTACCGGGAAGAGGAAGCTAGCTTCTTGTAGTCAGGGCAGCAGAAGCTGGTTGCAAGTCTCAGGCAGGCCACAAGGTGGCCATCTGTGGTCGTGGATCCGTCTCTTTGGGCCGGTTTAACCACTAGCGTAGATTTGCAGGGGCTCTAAACTCCAAAACGTGACAATTATCGTAGCCAATTAATTGATAATTGGCTTCAATAATTGTTATTATTAAAGTGTAGAGTTTAATTTACCGATGTCGAGGCTACATCTCGCGATGGTCTGAGAATTAGTCTGCGATCGACTGACTGGTGGATCGCTATTGACTGGTTGGGCGACCCAGGGCTTAGGCTAAGTCAGTGGATCTCAAACTTGTTATACCAGTTGTACCACCTGACAAAATAGTGAGCTTTCAAATTAGCGCTAACGTTAAAATACAGTGGTGTAAAAAAAAAAAATAGGCGGAGCAAAGTCAGCTACAGACTTTTCAAAGATTTATTCCCGATAATCATGTTTTCTATCATCCTCCTCCTCTTCCTCACGTATACTTCCGACACTGGTATCGCAAAATCCTCCACGAAGTGCCACCAGAGAAAGCTCGCGTACCACAGTTTGAGAACCATGAGGGCTATATGAGACAAAAAGTATGAATTCTACCTCCCCATCTTAAAATAACATCAGCGCCTGGAAGAGAAACAGCTTCTTTTTAACCTTATTTGCGTCAGTCTGTGATTAAAGACTAGCCTGTGAGTCCTGATCCAGGAGATTCTGGGTGTGAGTCCATGTCTCCTCTCACCAGAATCCCCTTTTTTCTTTTTCTTATTGGCACATGAAAACGTTATCCCTTCTTCTGACGCCAAATCACGACCAAATTCTTCTGCTCCGTTTATCGGACTCCCCGCTATGGAAATGATGTCTTAATGGATCATTCTGCGTGTTGTCTGGCACGGTTTAAAGCTAATAGATGCTCTGGAGCAGCTCTAAAAGCATCTTTTAAAGGTGGAGATGCATTCATCACGGCGTTATGGAGTGCACGGAGAGGATGCTCCGGTGAAATAACGAGGCGGGATACATAAATCACGCTCCGCGTGGAAGCACAGAAAACAATGACATCGCTGATGAGCGATGTTTTATGAGATGCTGCATCAGCACCGGCTCAAGGAGAAAGGAGTCTCTTTATCCAGTAAATTAAACTTGATGTCGGTAGAAACATCAGGTTTATGGTAAACCATAAAGATTTACTCGGCTATTGTTTGTCTCTCTGACTCATGTGATTAATCAAGAAAACGTCGTGAAAGTGATTCGTAGCCGCGGCGTGATAAACGCCCGTATCAGATCTTTTAAATATAATTAATACTCCATTAGTCCATTTAGTTTTCATTCACTCTCTCGTTGTTAATGTTCTTGTGTTAGGAAGAAGCACAGACTGGTGAGGTAAAGTGTCACGAGATGATTCTTAAACGCTGTAATTGTTTCAGTGTCAGGCTCCGCGCTGCGATCATTTCGACCCCGGTTGCTGACATTTAATACATCGCCGGCGTTTGTCTCCCGCTATAAAACCTTTTGTTCCAGTGTCATGAGTCACTCACAAAGGTCACCGAGACCTGAGAGACAGAGAGAACTCCTAATGAGGAGGAAATGCTGGGAGCTGGTTTTTACACTTGTCTGGGTGATTTTGTGCCTCTTTGCATAAAGACGCCATGATGAAGACGTTTTCCACCAAAGACCAAAGAAAGGAAGTGTGGAGTGAGCGTGCTGTGCTACGACAACCGTGTTTCCACGACACGGTACCAGCTCGCCTCGCTTCGGCACGGCTCGACTCTACACTCTTAGAAATTAGGGTCCCAATAGGGTCCTTCTACAACGACTGAGGTTCTACCTGGAACCATTTGCTTCTCAAAAACTCTTTCCCGAAGAAAGGGTTTTTCAAGGGTTCTTGGTAAAACTAATGGTTCCAGTAAGAACCATTTTGATCCAGAGAACCCTTTCCTGAATAAAGGGTTTTAAAGGGGTTCTTGGTGGAACCCTCCAAAAGGGTTCTCCTACACTCTTAGAAATAAAAGTGCTAAGTAGAACCATATAAGGTTCTTCGGTTTGCCCTCATAAGAGAACCCTTTTTGGCTCCAGGTAGAATTTTTTTTTTATAAAGGTTCCACCTGGAACCCTTTTGGACGGTTCCACCAAGAACCCTTTTAAAACCCTTTATTCAGGAAAGGGTTCTCTGGATCAAAATGGTTCTTACTGCAACCATTAGTGTTACCAAGAACCCTTGAAAAACCCATTATTCAGGAAAGGGTTTTTCAGAAAAAAATGGTTCCAGGTAGAACCTCAGCCCTTGTAGAATGGAACCCTTATTTCTAAGAGTGTAGTCTGGAAAGTGGATGCCTGATCTACCTACACTCTTAGAAAGAAAGGGGTTTTCAAGAGTTCTTGGTAACACTAATGGTTCCAGTAAGAACCATTTTGATCCAGAGATCCCTTTAAAATCCCTTTCCTGAATAAAGGGTTTAAAAAGGCTTCTTGGTGGAACCCTCCCTTTTTGGTTCCAGGTAGAACCTGGGTTTTCCTATGAGGACAAGCCATAGAACCGTATATGGTTCTACTTACTCTAAGAGTGTCCACGGTTCGGGTTGGTTTTCCATTATGATATAGTACCTCCTCAACGTGGGCGGAGTCACCACAGCACGGCGACACACACACACTAAACTAGTTTATTCTCGGTGCAACCGAATCATTAGAATCAGTTCATTAAAAAGAATCGTTTGTGATGCGGCTAGCGGGTCGCGATCGCAGGCTTTCACGCTTGCTTGGAACCCCGCCAGACCAGGTACTATCACTAATGGAAAAGCAAAATAACTGTGCCGTGCCGTGCCGACTCGAGTAGCGCTAGTGGAAAAGTGGCTTACGGTGCTTGTAAAAAGCCATCCGTCCATCTTCTACCACTTTATCCTCCACATGATGGTCGCAGGTGCCAATCCCAGCCGACAGGCGGTGGACAGGTCCATCACAGAGCAACGCAGAGACTAACAACCGTCCACTCTCACACTCACAGTCAATTCAGAGTGTCTAATTTGCCTAATTCTGTGGGAGGAAACCTGGACAACCTTCAGAAAACCCAGTGTAAACAACAAAAAAGCCATGATAGTGGAAAACGGATCAATTTTACACCTCTGCGTTCTCACAGAAAGCCCACAGAGCAGTGTGGCTTCACCGCTGAGCTCCTGAATAAAAATGTATCTCAAAACGACACAGCCAATGTTATTCAGAGCGACTGCAGACACCTGCGAAACTATACCTTGTCCTTGAATGTTCGGAGTCGCTAAAACAAGCCGCCCAGGTATGCGATACTTGCACAGCGGAGGAAAGAGCCGGAGAAAAGATGAAGAGAGAGAAATGTCATTATGACATCTGATGACTCTTCCTCCTCACACTGGCTCATCACGGCAGTGACAGCTCTCTGTGATGCACACCAGCAATTACAGTGTCATTCAGGGGCCAGATGATCACATGAGCACCATCTGTTATCTCATAGAGAACTCATCTCTGTCTGCATTGTAGCAGCAGAGGATTACGGCTTCACCAGCGTGAAACCATACAATGAAAATATATGTTGATAAATAGCGATAAATCAATGGCTAAGTGATACGAGTTTCGCTGTCACCCCCAAAAAAATTCGTACTTGTTGCAGCAATGAGAATCTGGTGAAAATCAATTTTATCAATCAATTCAGAATCATCCAGTAACTATTGACACAATTCGTGAATCGTGAGATGTTTCAGTCCGGATAATCCCAGGATTCATGCCCCCTAACATGGCATAAATTAGAAAGCAGGGCCTCATCCTAACACTGGATTAACATGCAGTGATCATGAAAGACACCGACCTTAAAAACTCAACAAGACACATGAAAATATAGTAGAGTATTTTCCATTCATTTCTACAGACAAAAACGAGTCAAAGGAGATTTTCTTAAGGCGGTGTCTCTGCGGACTATTTTCATGTGTTTTGGGCTTGGGTCTGGATTTGAAACCCTTCTGGAAAGAAGTTGGAAAACTGCCTGAAAACGTCAGTCAGTAAGATATATCTGCAGATATTCATGGTTGCTAGTAAAAGAAAGAGGAATTAATTACCAAATGTTGGCTCCCAACTTGAAGAAGTTCCTTATAAATATCCTCAACTCAATCCACAACATGGAGACATTGACTTTTGACCCTCACCTGTTCATTGTTTATAAAAAACAACAAAAACCGGATCCCCAAATAAATCTGTTCAATTATTGTCCATGTATAAGTTTTAATATACATGCATAACATTAATTTTGATTCATTTGTCATATATCTCTATTGGAAATATGTGGTTTTCCTATCCTATATAACAAGAGATGTTGCAGAAACGGTAGATAAATTTGTCTAGAATATACACAAATGTGCCTCTATTAGTCCACATTTTAAAGGCAACTTGTCTTTCGCGATACGACCAAAACAAGAACGTATCGTATGAAATGTCTTCATCGTTTTCGCTCGAGCACCGAGTGATCGAAGCGCTCCGTCGCTACATATCACCATTAGTAGCGCCTTGTTTCCTTCAAACATTTCACCGTTGTTGCTAGATAACCCAGACCCAGTGAGCAGTCAAGTCAGGTTCACCCGCGTTGCGTTCGTCTCCCTGCAAACACGGTTGCCATGACATTAAAGGCCCCGTTGCTAAGCCAATTATGCATTTGTGCTGAAAAGGTTGACGAGAACGAGATAACGAGGACGAGGGGAGGACGACGTGCACAGATGCGAGATAACGGGAGCGGGAACATCTGGAGGAGATGATCAGGGATGTTTGAGGAAGTTTAAAATCTCCAGATCAAGAAGTCTAATAGTTCTTTCTTGCGGGGGGGGTTTAGCTGAGTCAATTTGAAAGTGCAGTGTGAAATAAACTGACGCAGGAGTCCTATAGTAATGCCTTTTCTGTCTCCCTGCAGGCTTATATACGAGTCACTGAGGGGTGACCGCACTGTATTCTGTCACACTTCTGCTTCAGAGCCAGCAGAGAGAGAGGACTGAACAAGCCATAGCTAGTATTGACCGTCTTCTTCTCCCTCTCTTCTCTTCTCTCCATGGCTATTATCTTTACTGCCTTGTTACCAGATGGAGGGTCCGGGCTCACAAAACAACCCCCGTGCAACCCTCCCTCGTGGGAGCAGATGGACCTAGAGGGGATGGGTGGTACTGCACGGCCACAGCGTGAGGATGTACGTTAGAGGGGGGGGGGGGGATGGGGCCTGCGAGCAGCGACGCGAGATAAGAAAAATAGATGTTAGGAAACTAGCTGAGGACTGGTGCTACCAAATCATGCCGTTCAAAAAGGATTTGATGACTCGACGGAGTCTTGTTACTTTGACCAGGTTGCTTACGTGGCAATAAAAGAGTTGACGCAGCGTGCAAGCCAAGTTTTCCGAAAAGATATATTAAATCCTGTGCAGTTTGTCGGCTTAACTTCCTGTGTCAAATCATTTTGAATTAAGAGAGCTAAACATTTTAGTTTGTCAAGTAAATCACGTTGGCTCGACGCGTATGAGAACGTATTCAACAGATTTCTAAAACTGGACACAGCTCTATGTATATGTACATACATACATATACATATGTATATACACACACACATGTGTATATATATATATATACATATAAACATATACATACATGTATATATATATATACATACGTATATACTCAACTCAACTCAACTTTATTTATAGAGCGCTTTAGGCAGCTATAGCTGGTACAAAGTGCTTAACAGTAAAATAAATAAAACAGGGCACATAAAACATAGGAGACAAAATAAAAACAATAAAACTATAAAACAGTAACAATGTTTAAATAATAAAAAACAATAAAACTATAAAACAATAAAAATGTTTAAACAATAAAACACTAAAACAAGAGCAGAGTCTCATGCTGAGTTGAACGCAGAAGAATAAAAATGTGTTTTAAGATGAGTTTTAAAAAAATATATATATATATATATATATATACATACGTATTTGTATATATATACACATATAAATACATAGATACACATACATATATAAATATATACATATACACATATAAATATATACATATATGTGTATATATATATAAATATACATATATACACATACACATATATACACATACATATATACATAGGTATATATACAGTATATACACACACACACATATATATACATATACACATACTGTATATACTGTATACATATATACATATATATGTGTATGAGGTGATTAAGACAAAGCCAATGTGGACACCGCACACACTGGTATGTTCTTTTCCACAGAGAACGTTCAAGTGTCTAATTTTTTACTATCACGGTTGCCGCGGCAACACCTCACACAGATCAGAAGGAAGGTGAGGGCGGGCCGCTGTGCAGCGTCTGTCTCGCTCTCGCAGAGATTTATCTGGTGCATATTTTTTTTTACCCGACATCGCTCACTTTTCTTATCCGAACGCTGAGCCAGAGTCGGCCACGGCCAATTATGAAGGCTGTCTCACGCAAAAGCGTTGCACAGTTGTGTGATGGACTAAGAGTTGGAAATCCTCGGAAATCAAGTGTAACGGTGTGATGTCAATATGGCAGCAGGTAGATGCCATACAGACCTTAAAGATGCACCTATAAAACAGGGATTTCTGACTTTTGTCTCTCGACTGTGCTGGTTAGGATTGTTTTGTAGCTTTTACTTCATCCCTTACTACATCCCTATAGATTAGTTCATTCCCACAGTCTGATGCTGTTATCATTGGGAGAGTATCTTTCAAATTATGCGTGGATGCAGAGAGACTAAGACGACTTTCACACCGACAGAAACCCCGTCTCTGAAGTGACTGTTATTGCCGGTGTAAATCTGCTGATTTATCCAACGCTGCATATAAAATGGCCTCATTAAGAGACGATTCCTCTCCTCACACCAGCTCACGCGGCCTCGTTGTTTTCCGCCACGCCTCATCTCGGTATAACCGAGTGATCTGAGAACTCGGTGAATTGAGACAGATCTCCGCCCTAACCAACTGTTATCATCCTGTCTCTTTTTACCCTCTCGGCGGGCTCGGCCTGGCAGATCCTATATTTATGCGAGCAGGCAGCTGTCAACAGGACGGCGGTGGCAGACTGCAGAGGAGCCTGAAATGTGGGGAAAAAAATGAAGCTATTTCTGGGACTCGGTAGAATACAAAAAAATGAAGCTCAGGAGAAGAAGATAACGTCAGCAAAGACTGTGTAATCAGGTCACAAACAAACAAGCCACATTTTTATACATTCATTCATGTATATATATATGTGTGTGTGTATATGTATGTATATATGTATATAAGTATGTATATGTGTGTGTATTCATTACACACATTCCACATTCATTCATATGTGTTCGTATATATGTATATATAAGTGTGTATCATATATGTATATGTGTATCTTTATATGTATGTATATAAGTGTGTATTATATATGTATATGTGTGTATTTATTACACACATTCATTCATATATGTATGTGTGTATATATGTATGTATAAATGTATGTATATATGTCTGTGTATATGTATATATTTGTATATGTATGTATATAAGTATGTCTATATGTGTATATGTGTGTGTATTCATTACACATTCATTTATATATATATGTGTGTGCGTATATATGTATGTGTGTATATATATATGTGTAGATAGGTATGTATATAAGTGTGTATTATATATGTATGTGTGTATTAATTACACACATTACACATTCATTCATATATATATGTGTGCGTATATATGTATGTATCTGTGTATATGTAATGTGTGTGTATATGTATATATTTGTATATTATGTATGTATATATGTATATAAGTATGTATATATGTGTGTATTATGCATATGTGTTTGTATTCATTACACACATTCATTCATATATGTATATATGTATGTGTATGTATATAATGTGTGTGTATATATGTATATTATGTATGTGTGTATTATATATGTATGTGTGTGTATCCATTTTCTATAATTTTCCTCTTTTTTGAGCTCCTTTGCCTTTTTCTGCTCGGCTTAAATCAAATGCATGTAATGAACCAGGAGGAGGAGGAGAGTGTGTGTGTGTGTGTGTGTGTGTGTGTGTGTGTGTATGTGTGTGTGCAGTAATGTGTTTACAAGTGCGTTCATGAGAGAGAGAGAGAGAGAGAGAGAGAGAGGCGGCGGCAGCGACGACACAGCGAGAGAAGAGGGAAAAAAAAGTGAGAGTGGGAGCTAAAAGGAGGGGCGTTGAAGAGAGGTGACGACGAAACGAGGCGTGAGTCATGTTTGGAATGTGACGTAATCTCTGCAAACGGGTCAGGTTAGAGCTGCAGCTAATGATTAATATGTCCATTATTTATTATAGTTTGGGTCATAAAAGGTCAGAAAACGTTACAAAAACATCGATCAGTGTTTGTCAAACCTGGAGTTTTAATGACTTCTTTGTTATGTGGAGCAAAGAAATGAAGAAAACACTCACATTTAAGAAGTAACCTCATCTTCCCTCAATTCCACTGCTTCTTTCAAAGCTCATTTAAAAGAAAAGCTAAAGTTTTTTTTGCCACGCACTGTAACTCTGAAACAGTCGAATCCACTTAATCCAAACTGCTCTGACTCTGCACTCTTTTGTTTTTTTGCTGCAACGGTTGCTTTTCCAGTCCATAACTTTACAGTTTACACTCACTCATACTCTTTTTTCTACTCTATTCTACCTTTTTTTACTTTAAGCAGCTGTTGACGGAGGCAAAAAAAAAACAAAAAAAACCCAACGTCTTTTAACGCCACATTTACGCCACCAGCAGATGGCAGTAACACACGCGCGGGAGGTCGATGACTTTTATAAATGTAATTGAGCATTTTACAGCAAAATAGACTCGTTTTGCAAACCTCCCTAAAAAAAAAGAGTGGATAATAAAGTGCACAACAAACATTTTCTGCATCTGTCGCAATCATCGTCTCATTTTCCATAAACAAGGATTACAGAGGGGGAAAAAGTGAAGAGGTAGAATGAGCGGAAAAAAATGGGTAAAAATAAGTCTTTGATTGCAGCTGACTCATGGCCCGAGTTTAATGTACTGACTCACAGGCTTAAGTAGCGTAATAACCCCCCTTTGTTCCTAACTGCAGCAGTTATTATTATTGTCTGAACTCCCTAATGAAGCTTTGCCTCCGTCACAGACTGATGATGAATCACAATCTTTAATTTCCAAAACAGACTCACGCTGTCTGCGTCTGGACGCCTTTATTTTGACTCCTACACTGAGAGAAGAGAGTTAAATAGATTATCTTCTCCAGACACTTCTTCGTTGTTCTTATTGCGCATGTTTTCATGCATCTGATAAGAAGAACGGGTGCAAAGGAGGCTGAGAAGTGGGGGACGGATACTTGATTAAAAGAAAAATGAAAAGAATATATGAGGTTTCTATGTATTTGATTTGGTTTAGCGATGAAATCTTTAGCTTTTATGTTCAATAAAACACGGGAACATCAATCTGAGAGCGACGTAATCCAATCATGGTGCAATTAACAGCATCTACCACCTCAAGACGTTGGAATGAAAACGTCTGCTGCATGCTAAGAGGAAATATGTTAAAACAAGTCAAATTAAAACAAATTAAATGTATATGTGTTTGTGTATATATATATGTTTATATATGTGTATTATATATGTATATGTGTATGTATTCATTACACATTACACATGCATTCATATATATGTGTATATATGTATGTATATATGTTTATATTTGTATATGTATGTATATATGTATGTGTGTATATAAGTGTGTATATGTATGCATATATGTGTGTATTATATATGTATACGTGTATGTATTCATTACACATTCATTCATATATATTTGTATATATGTATGTGTGTATATATGCATATATTTGTATATGTATGTATACAAGTGTGAATATATGTGTGTATTATATACGTATATGTGTATGTATTCATTACACATTCATTCATATATATGTGTGTATATATGCATATATTTGTATATGTATGTATACGCACGTGTGTATATATGTGTATATATGTATGTATATATATGTATATATGTATATGTGTATGTGTATGTATTCATTACACATTCAATCATATACATGTGTGTATATATGTATGCATATGTGTGTATATGTATATATTTGTATATTATACTGTATATGTATATGTGTATGTATTCATTACACATTCATTCATATATATGTGTGTATACGTATATATGTGTGTATTATATATGTATATGTGTATGTATTCATTACACATTCATTCATATATATGTGTGTGTATACAAGTGTATAAGCATTTGATTTGGTTTAGCGCTGAAATCTTCACCTTTTATGTCCTTATATATCAATCTGAGAGCGACTTAATCCAATCACGCTACAATTAACAGCATCTACCACCTCATTTATAGAGATCATAGATCTTAAAAGACGTTGGAATGAAAACGTCTGCTGCTGCATGCTAAGATGAAATATGTTAAAACAAGTCAAATTTCCCAGAAGCCATCACTCGCGAATCAATCTCACTTAACCCTTATTTTCATGAATCGATTGCTTCTGACTGGGGGAGCGGGCCGTGCTCAGAGAAAGGGAGGACTTGTAACAATGGTTCAATGTGGAAAATATGCATTTTTCACCGTATTTTGAGGGAATGCCGTCTCTAATTTGTTTCCCGCGTTCGCACGAGGCCACAGAGGGCGCCGTGATTTTGGGGAGGAAATGGATTTGATCTAATCAACTCGTGGGAAGGGAAATCTGATTTGCGTCCAGTGTGTGTTCCACACGGCTGGATTGTCATGCGGTGATGTCTGAATTTAAATAGAACACTGCCTTAGAAGCTTGTATTAAATGAGCTGTGAATGTCATGTCGGCTCGAGGAAATGACAGCGGGGATTAAAAAAAAAAAAGGGGAAGAGAGAAGAATCAGCAGCTGCCTGGAGAACTTGAGGCTGCTGTAGTCACGCCTACATGAAGAGAGAGTAGTAATATGGTGTTACAGGGAGAGCAGAGGGAAGACGCTTTAATCAAATGTCTCTGCACTCCAGGAACACACAGATCCAGCTCCTGACCCCCGTGACAGGAGCTGCTAGTTTGCGATCTACGCCCGTGTGCACTTAGCTGCTCAGATATCAACTGATAAAGTCAAACCCTAACAAAAGTGACAATTCCATTAATTCCTGGAGCGTCGTGCTGCGCCCTGTAATTATCTCCTTCGTGGTGATTTGCCGTTGCCGTGGAGACAGAGACAATAAAATCAATTAGGCGACGCCGTCTTGGTCTTCATTAGACACACAAAAAATGGATTGAGGTCGAAAATATGACAAAAAAACCAGATTATCTTCGTGTTTTTATGCACTGGACGGCTGAAGTGAGCTGACGAGCTGAATGATTTGGGTCATATTAGAGCTGCAACTAATGGTTATTTTCATATATTTGGTCCATAAAATGTCAGAAAATGGTGCATTATGGCCATAAAATCCTCCTCATCCTAATGTTCATCTAACAAACTGAACTCACCAACAACAACAGTACAGCCAAAATATTCCCATTAAAAAAAATATTTTGCAGACTGCAAACCATGTTTATGTTTTGAAATCATGTTTTTGGCATGTGGCGCCACCTACCGCCGTCTACCAATCATTGCAGTCAGTAGAGTCTCAGCTGCCGAGCAACCACGGGTTGCCAGTTACGTCTGAAAACCAAACCTAAAAGACCTCGGTATTTTTGAATTTGAGTGTAGTAACCGTTTTTGGCCACAATCTTACATATGGCACCTTTAAAAAAAAATTGTTGTCTTGTTTGTCCACAAACCGAAATGATTCAGTTTTTAATGATTTCTTTGTTATGTGGAGCAAAGAAATTAAGACAATATTCACATTTAAGAAGCTAAAACGATCAGAAATCTTATTTTAATCATGAAAAAAAGCTCAAAACGGATTGTCAAAATAGTCGACGATGACCGTTTCAGCTCATATTGTGATATGATTTCTTCAGTCAGATTGTGGCTCAAACAGCCATTTAGATTTGAAAATGATGATGTTTTTAAGGCCTGCTGGACAGCAACACGTTTTACATGACCTACAGTTTGAGTTTGCCTCGTTTTCCTGAAACTACGACGACTAATAAAGACGCAAAGACATTAATTATTAACCTCCCTGTCCCTTTACTACAGCTGTAAATAAAGCCCTCAATATGTAGGGAACACAATGTACAGAGGGGGGAAATTTGCCTTGAGACTTCATCAACGTGGTTGTGTAAGAGGACACGAGATGATCAGGGTGGAAAGTTGCCATCAGCACAACGACAACCTCCCACACACACACACACGGTTGGAGCCCATCACCCCCTCCATCACACACACACATATACAAACACACGTCCAGATGCGTGCATTTGATGGAATTGTGTTGACAGAAGCACCGGTGACTCACCCGCCACCCTGATAAGTGATGGGCCGTAAGTGAGTCACCTGAGCGATCTGATCCCCCCCATTTATCACAAACACCGTCGTCTTCGTCACAGGTGGAGGAGGAGGAGGAGGAGGAGGAGGAGGAGGAGGAGGAGGAGGAGGAGGAGGAGGAGGAGGCGGTGGACCGGACCGAGCACCACCTGCCTTTCCTCTGTTTGCCTCTCACGCAAGGTAAATAAAGTCCTCATTTTCATGTGTGGACATGGTGTTCCTGCCTCTGGTGCAAAGTCTGCCCATTCATACGATCGCGACAATTATGATGGATGATAAAGGGCATTGAGCGAGAGAGAGAGAGAGAGAGAGAGAGAGAGAGAGAGAGAGAGAGAGAGAGAGAGAGAGAGAGAGAGAGAGAGAGAGAGAGAGAGAGAGAGAGAGAGCTGTGTTTACATCAGCTCAATTAATAAGCTGCATTAAAAATACCCGGCCCAGATTTTCATTCATTTAAGGACGCATTAGTAAGAGCCATGAAAACGAAAGCAGAGGAACATTTAGCTTTTTCACACAGCAGGAGAGAAGATACAATATTATTTAAAATATATATACATACATATATACACATACATACATATATATATATATATACATACATATATAAATATACATACATACATACGTTACATATATATATATACATACATATATATATATATATATATATATATATATATATATATATATATATATATATATATATATACATACATACGGTACATATATATATATATATACATACAACATTGGTAATTTATTTACTTCTTACCAAAATCCAATTCTAACCGCAGCCCTAAAACCAGGTCTTATTCCTCAAAAAGTCCTTTAAAGCAGAGGTGGAAAGTAGTGAATTACTTGTGTTACTGTAATTGAGTAGGTCTGTGACCTTTGACCCATGTTGACCGACACATTATGTGTTTAAATATTTTATTCTGTCAGCACTGAGTAATACTCAATGTACTCTTTAACTTGAGCACATTTTTAGACCAGTACTTGTATTTGTACACAAGTAAAATCTGAACAAAATAGTGGTACTTTTACTTGAGTAGAATATTTAAGTACTCTTTCCCCCTCTGCTGTAAAGACACACTAACACACTCATACATAAATGCACCCCCCCCCCCTTCCTGCAAAAGCACAGCACAAAAAACAAATTCTCGAGGGGAGGCTCTGTGTGTGTGTGTGTGTGCATCTCAGCTGTTGTTGGGGAATGTGGATCTGGACTAACCTGATAACAGCACATTTTCACTCGAGCACACACTCACGCCACCCACACACACTCTCATGCACACACACACGCACATAATTCTCCACGCCCTTATTTTGCCTCCCCTCGCCAACTCTGGCTGAATATCATCGGTGCACCCTCTCCTCTCTCGTCTGAGGACTCAGGTTTTTGTCAAAATAATGAGTACACACACGCAGAGAGAAACCCTGACCACGTCAAGCCTCAGATTATTACGTTCACGCTGGCATCGCTCACCCACACACACTCCCCATCATTACTCACGCGCGTCTCTGAAACGAGCTCTGCTTTTTTAACACCCCGAGGGGCCGAGAATAAAGTCACTATACGAAGATGAGAATAAAGTCGGAATTAATATTCAAGCTAAAATGCGTCGGCTGCGAAACCTGCGTCGCGATGATGAGAAACACTTTGATTTTGGGCTTCATAAATAAAGAAATGCGTCATATATTATATCTACAACATCAAAAGACTGTGAAAGAAACTGAACCCGTGAAAGAATCACAAAGACAGACGTGGAGGAAATCATCTCTTCTGTGGACTGGAGGAGGAAACGGCTAACGCTAACACGTTTATTCTGGTAATTCTACGACGAGAGATTACATTCACAAGAGAGACAGTGTAAGATGGAGAACGACAACAGCTGAAACTAGAAAAGTTTTTCAAAAAGTTGATCTAAAAAAAACCCCCTCTTTTTCTCGTTTACAGTCATTTTGGATCTGTAGTACACAGTCGTTTCTGTCTTGGCTGTACTGTTGGAAACTAAAAATCTAACATAAAGTGCCTTAAAGGTGAAGTAAGTAGTTTATAGTGCCATCTAGAGGAGAGGCTGAAATTTACAACAAAGAACTGCTGCTCTGCTCACCCCCTCCCTTCCCTAACAGTGGCAATGCAACCGCGGCCCGCGACCACATTATTTTACATGACTTTTTGAAACACTACGAAAATGAAACACAAACTATTATACAGCGACTAGACAATGCAGGAGCACATAATATGTATAAAAAAGTGGATTTTGGGTTATATAAACCCATAAATACTACACATTGTCCCTTTAAAAAATGACACATTTCCAGATTCCTAATTCTGTATGAAGCTCCCAGAATGGTTAGGCAAACATCACCTACAAAGTGGCTCCAACACCAGCTGTCAATCACTCTGGCGTTCGCTCATACGCCTTCACTGATCATCCGTTTCCCTCAAAATTGGAACAAAGCCCTATTTGAAGCAGACCTGGAACTAGTGAGCGTTCACTTCGCATTATAAATGAGGTGATTTAGCAGCTCGCCAGGCTCATTTTTTGCCACATTTTACATTCGTCTACCTTGCGTCACTGCTTCCTCTAATCCCCCCCCTCTCTCTCTCTGTGCGTCTCTGTGGTGCTATAAGAATAAGACGACGACAGTGGCCTCCATTTTGCTGTGTGTGATAAGCTATCACAGGCTCATACCCTGCAGGAAACGCACGTCTTCAAGCTCCAGGGTGGATGAAAATGGAGCTGAGACACACACACACCTGACTGAAGGAGCTACCATTGGAAACAAGAGTCGAGCGAGTTAAGATGATGGATTTTCCTGCAAAAAAAAACAGCCAGTAATTTTATGACTCCGGGGGGGGGGGGTTGCAAAACAAGTTCATGCATCTCATGATTTCTGTGTTATTTAGTGCACGATAACTGAGAAACAAGTCCCAGAAGCAGGGAAAACATCGGGGATCAGTGCTGAGTCATGTTTCTCTATCCAGTCTCATCCATCCTGGGAGACTAAGCCAAAACTTTATCCCTGGCTTCTCACCACAAAAAAAAAAAGGGGGGCTTCCTCGCCAGCCAGACACAAAATGTAAGAAAACTGGCAGGTAAAACTTTATAAAAACTGACAAAAAGATGCCTCAAAGAAGCAGAAAACTCTGCAGAGGAGGAGGAGGAGCGACAGGAGCAGATGGTCGCACGCTCGACTTTCAGCCAGGGTCATCTGGACACTGTGGGACAATGTGTGCCGTCTTGTGAGGCCGTTTAGAATTGGAAATAAAGTGCGCAAAAAAATTTGCATCTCTGCACCGGCCGCTGCATCGTCCGAGTCACCTCCATCTCCTGCTGCTGTTGTCAACCCGGACAGCAGAGAAGGTTATACGGCTCACTTAAAGAGCGAGAGGTCACAAAGATCCCAGATAAAACAGGGTAATAAAGTGGCATTTGTTTACATACATTATATATATGTATATATATATATATATACATATATAAGTAGAATACAAGCCCTTTATTAGTAATCATTAAGCACATATTCACACGTTATTCTACGTAACCTTATTCTACCTCTATTACGACATGAATTAAGATTTTTCCTACATAAGGTGTTAATATGTGCTTAATATTTACTAATAAAGGGCTAGTATGTGACTTATATGCATGTTAGTAAGCACCTAGTTAATGGTGAATAATGTGTTCCCTAATCTAAAGTGTTACCACGCATTTTAGTGTAGGTAGATCAGGCATCCACTTTCCAGACTACACTCTTAGAAATAAGGGTTCCAAAAGGGTCCTTCTACAAGGGCTGAGGTTCTACCTGGAAGCATCTGCTTCTGAAAAACCCTTTCCCGAAGAAAGGGTTTTTCAAGGGTTCTTGATGACACTAATGGTTCCAGTAAGAACCATTTTGAACCCTTAAAAACCCCTTTCCTGATTAAAGGATTTTAAAAGGGTTCTTGGTGGAACCCTCCAAAAGGGTTCTTGGTGGAACCCTCCAAAAGGGTTCCAGGTGGAACCCTCCGAAAGTCAAGAGTCAAGAACCCTTGAAAAACCCTTTCTTTGCGAAAGGGCTTTTCAGAAGCAAATAGTTCCAGGTACAACCACAGCCCTTTTGGAACCCTTATTTCTAAGAGTGTAGTCTGGAAAGTGGATGCCTGATCTACCTACACTCTTTCAAGTTTCAAGTTTCAAGGTTCTTGGTAACACTAATGGTTCCAGTAAGAACCATTTTGATCCAGAGAACCCTTTAAAACCCCTGTTAATGAGGAGATAAAAAGCGTATTTTTCTAATAAAGTTCAGGTTTCCCTCAGTGTGGGCAGAGCTCTTTCATTGCAATTATGGGCTGTTTATTAGCGGTTGTCTGACACAGGCAGGCAGGCGGACACTTCTCTGACATAATTCCACTCACTGCAGAACGCTCGCATGCAAATGCGGCTCCAAATATAGGCCAACTTAGGCGGGATGGTGACACAAAAACACACAAAGTAGAAGACTTTGGGGTGTGAGAGGGATTTACGTTCACACGTACAGGCAAACAGAAATGTGCAGCTATATTTAACTTCCTCTCACTTGAGCATCCACATATGCCAACCCTATCTTTTTTCCTCCCCCCAAAGGAGTCAAACGGGCACCATCCCAACTCAACACTTCCGCTTTTTTTCTCTCCCCCCCCCCCGACTACCCATTCATTCATTCCATCGCACGCCTCCCCTTCTCTCTTTCCTCGCACTTATTCTATTCCACGATTTGTCATGCTGCAGCGACAGGCTGAAGCACAGGGTTCACTATGCTGGCGCCTGTGAACCGAAGCCTCTGCCTTCCTCTCTCTCTCTTTCTCCGGGGTTTTTTTTTGACGTAAAGCCAGGCTGACAGGAGGGTTCAGCTGCGTCACAGTGTCCTTTGAAAATGGTCACGGTAAAGGGAGGGAAAAAATTGAAAATGAAGACAGGGCATGTTTCCGTCAGAGGTGAATCCCCTGGCTTTTGCCTCGGGGGGGGCGGCTGCTTCTTAAAAACGCTGTGATGCTGTGACTGGAACACGGAGGCTCTGAAACAGCATATTTACGCCCCGAGGTTCTCTGGCAGCGACTGAATAGATGTGGATTTAATAAAACATATTAAATGTATAACACAGACAGGTACACACAGGTGTGTCAGTGGAGAGGTGTCCTTAAGTGTACCCCTCACTCTCTGCTGGATAAAGACAAATCCATCCTCTCGTGTTTTCCCATCCCCCGCCTTCCTCCATCTGAAGAGTGGCCTGGTAAATAATTGAGGCATAGCCCCCCCCCCCCCCGTTCTGCTACTGCTTCTCCATTCGTAGTTTTTCTTTCCTTTTTTTATTTTTCTGGGTCTCATCGACATCGTGTAATCTGATGTAAAGTGTCTGATTAAATGCTTCATATTCGTAGCCACATCGGTCAAATGAAGAGTCTAAGTCGCATTGCTTACGCTTTGTTGTGGCCAGCTCTGGAAATACGATATTTCCAGTGTCTTAAAACGCAGCGCTAGATTATATCAATGAAAGGATTCATCAGTGTTATTTACACTTCCCTCTGCTAATGGAAACGACTCCCACTCTGATGGATAAACTCCAGTGATTTGTAGTGAAAAGGCCACAGAGGAAATGTGATTTTCTTTTTTGCGAAACATTTCACGTCTCCATTAAATCCCTGAAAATATGATAAAGGAGACCTAATCTGCTTCTTTTTTTTTCTTTTTAGGCTGCAATGGGTTTTCAAGTTGGAATCTATAAAGAAGAGTTTGCTGACACCTGCTGTCTGAACCATGTTTACGCTGATTTAGACCTTTTTTTTCACCAGAAATATTCAAAAAAGAGCCATGACAAGTAGATCAAATGTCACAGTGCAGTTCTTACTTTGTGTCTGGAGGATTATTTCCTTTCATGTTGCTCATATTAAACAGATTATTGTCCACAAAAGTCTATTGTTTTCACATTCAAATGCCCATGAAGGTCAATTACAACTGTTTTTCATTCCGTTTCTGCCTCAAAATGACTGATTTTTACTACTTTACTGCAGAGACGCAGGGCGTCACTCCTAGAATAAAGACAACGAACAGATGCAGGTTCATCTTTTTTCTTTTTTTTAATAATAAATATTTAAATATTTACACCCATCCATAAAAATCATAAACAATCTTTGCTTCTTTAAAATCTACGAGTCAATCAAAGAGCTGCATCACACGCGCCGTCATTCACACCGATTCAAACATGAGACAAAAAGGCTTTCAATGGTTGATGCCTGAGATTAAAATCATATTTTTTTTTGTTTAACGTGCACCCCGATCAAAATTAATCCCCAAAAAACTGAAAATACCCACATTTTAAAATTGTAATCTTTGCCAGCTTTTTTTAAGTGCAAACTGTGGTGACTTTTAACAGTGACGACTCAACTAAGGCTTCATTCAGCTCAATGTCCACACACACACACACACACACACACACACACCCTCCACACACACACACACACACACTAAAGTCTAAATTATACATTCCTAATTGTTATAGCTATCGACTCCAGCGCGTCTTCCCTAAATGTGCAATTCAGCATGCAGCAGTGGCACTTGGTTATAAATAAACTCTTGTGAATCAAAAAATAATTTCCAGTGAAGCAACTTACAATCACGCGAGGAAGCTTTTTTTTTGTTTTCCGTATATAATGGTGTGCTCGAAATCTTCTATGTATACTGAGATGAAAGGTCTTTAATTGTCTGTAGCAGCAGCAGCAGCCTCTGTCATCTCCTCCTCCTCCATGATACTGACGGAGAGTGACGGCACAGAGACAGTATCTTGCATACCTGGGTTTGGATTTGTGTCACACAGGCTTTCTACGGCGACGTCAAGGACGACGGGGTTGTCACCGCCGCCGTCGTTGTCAAGGACGACGGGGTTGTCGCCGCCGCCGCCGCCGTCGTCTGCAGGCTCAACGGCGGGCTCCGGCACGGGTTCGGATTCCGCTTCCTGCGCCTCTGGAGATGGAGGTATTAGGAATGATGAGGTATCTGTAAGAAAGGAAAGTGTGCGTTACTTTCAAACTATTGTCAAATGACGACATGACATTCCCACGCAAGCACAGGAAGTGATTTGTTTTACGTCAAGACAGACAAAGTGAGACGGCTGCAAACAGGTCGGAGTTTGACTGAAAACACAAATGAGCAACCACGAAAGACGTTTGATTGCTTAAAGCTCCCATAGAGTGGTCCTATCGCACATATATGTTAGTTATGGAGGTCTACTTACATACATTAACTTGTTTTTATTGTCAAAAACCTCCTAGTTGCTGCAAACGAGCCGATCGAAATCTCTCCTCACTGAAGCTCTCTTCAGCCGTGCTGTTTGAGACTGAAATCGCAATCCCGGAAGACAGACTGTGTTGTGATTGGCCAGCCAACGAGAGCTTTCCCAACTGTCTTGTGATTGGCCAGGTACCTGGAAGTGACGTCATTAGCACGTCAGCTGTCGCAAGCGAAACACCTCTACAACGGATCCTTACGTCACGATTCCTAGCTTTTTCAGAGCGCTCGCAGAGACCGAGAATACAATAAAACCCAGCGTTCTCAGCAGTGGCTGATCTGTTTGATTCCAAACTTCAGGGCTTCATAAACGAGGTAATGGCGCAGATACACACCTAAAAACAGCATTAATTGGAACTTCCCGTCTATGGGAGCTTTAATCTAGCTGCACACAGCGTTGCCAGATCAGACTGACAGTTTCCAGCCCAATTACATCTTAGAACCCGCCCAATCCAATAAAAACCAGCCCAAACTCGTAAAATCATAACACATGCAATAGAAAAACACATCCAGAGCTTCATATCTGCATCATATAACCACACATAAGTGAAAGAGGTTTTCTGTAAATTGCAACCAACAACAGCGCAGTACGTACTGTAAGTCAACCATAGGCTAAACAAATTGCAAAAATGAACCTCTGTCATCCGAGCGCCAGTCACAGATTAGTAATAATGCCAGCTAGGTGCAATTTTAAGCTGTGTTGGCGTAATAAATGTCATTATTTACATTATTTGACTACAGAAAACAAATTTGATTCAGCAGCCCAATCTGCACTGGCTGCACATGTCAATCACTTATCTAGGTCGTTACGAGGTACTCACCCAAAATAGACCGATCGCCAGAGTCGTAATTATTAAACATGGAGCTCTGGCTTATGTCCATGTTGGAAACCATGGCCGGTAAGTCTGGAGTCACCGCTTCAGGGAGGTCGGTAATATCTGCAATTTGCACAAAAAACGGCGATTGTTTAGTGAGGGACATACATACGTACGTCAGACGCTGACGCTAAGTAAATTTGTGCTTTGTGGAAATTTGATTACTTAGGTCAACAGGTGGTTGTGTGGGTGAGGTCAGCAACATTTCCTGCACTTCATTGTTAATCAAGCCTGCGTTGCTAACGCTGGGAGGGACACTTTCAGGCACCTAAAAGAGAGAGAGAGAGAGAGAATCTGTGTTTACTTCACCGAAAGAATAAGTTAAATACATGAGACAAAGAATGATATGATCACGTGTACCTCAGTGTTGTCACTTGTAACGCGCTCTTCAATGCCGACAGAGACTGTGGACTCCAAAAGCCTTTTGTTCTGGTTGTTAGGTTGAAGTGGACGAGTTGGGATCCTGTGCAAATATCCAAAGCCGATGCCACAGCCTAAGCTGCGATGTAACACAAACGCGGCGTTGGTTATGATGTATGTTTATTGCGTGTCTATGAAAGCGACACAAATGCGATAAATTATGATTCATTATTTACCAAACGCCTACCTTCCTTCTCCTCCCCACGCTCCGTTGGGAGTGACCACAACCTCTCTGCATTGATCCGTGTTTGTGTTGTACACCAGCAGCTTCAGTGGCTTCCCCTCGCTGGCCTCAATCATGGAGAAGAAATCTTCCGACTGCATATGGGTTACAAAATTTAATTTGAAACGTTGTAATACAATTTGTTCGGGGGGGGGGGGGGGGGGGATGTCTTTAAATATCGATTTTATGTCGAGACAGAGGAGGAAAATACGTACATCTTGTAACACCTGGTCGGCTCCCACAATGAAGTCGTCGTGTGCAATAAGGCCGGCCAGCGCTGCAGGAGAATTAGGCTCTAGATCCTAAATGGGAAAAGAATATTATGAGGACATTTTATTGAAAATAAATAGATCAGGTACAGTAACTATGGCAGCTATGCGAGGAAATTTTGCTGGAATAGATTGATGGTGACCCTTTTTAGGAAGTATGAACCAAACTGCGGGCTTGTATGCACGTGTGGGGATGCTAATCAGCTATCTGAGGTACATGGTAAGTGTGGCCCAGCCCTTACAGGCAAATTAAATGGTACTAACCACCTATTAATAAGAGTATAATGCAACCTTTTTATGAAATTGACGCAGCTTTAGTTTGGAAACTTGCCACTCTTTCACCTTCAAACTAACTAAACCAAATTGTGCTGCTTATTACCTCACAGAAAAACATGTTTCTATTGCAATAAGGTCAGCAAAATGTCAACAGATGAAAGATTAAACAAAGAAATAACAGATTTGACTCACCAGGACGTGCCACACGTTCTCATTGGCTCCTTCGAAGTTGCAGAAGCGGACGCTGGCCCCGAGCAGACCCTGACCACCCCACATGTTACTGGGCGTCACCTCCAGTTCCCGTACCCGCTGTGTCTTCGAGTTGTACACTTCGAGTCTGACCTCTTTTTCGACGTTGGCCTTTAGAAGGTCTTTGAGCAAGTCACTCTCTTTATTCTGGAGGGAACAGAGAGAGAGAGAGAGCACAGATATTGTCAAACCGAATAACATTAAAATGAGATTATGGCAGCGGATCATGTGGCCACCTTTAGCTCTTGAGGCGATAATAAAAGCCTGATGTTTAAATCTTATAATAAGGAGAAGAACAGTTTGTTGTCATTGTCATTAGTTGTTTGGTTTGTGCACACACAGAATAACATTCTAAAACACATTTACCACATCCCTGTCACTGCAATACACATTTAAACCGTCTGAAAGAAGTTAATAGGACAGCCGTTGACTCACAATTCACTTCACGAAATTCAAATCCCATCCAGATAAATCCAAGGAATATTTTTAGTATTTGGCCTGGGGACTTGTTAATTAAAGCGACTCGTCTTATATTCAGAATCAGAGATGTCTACTTACCAGTCGGGTGTTTCCTATGGAGAGGATGAAGTCAAAGAACGGCTCCAGACCGGCCTTCAGAGCAGGCGAGTCCTTCTGAATCTGAAAGAAAGTTATAATTCATCTGTCAATCATTCCTCATGGATTGTTCTATTGAAAATAACGGACAGGAAATGGCAGCAAAAATAGTCAGAAACTTTATGCCAATATTCTCTAAGTTTTCTGATTTGTCAGCTTCTTAAATGTGAATTTTTTTTCGTTACGTGGACAAAACAAGACATTTGAGAACATCATCATATCCACGTTTGAGAAGGACCAAGCGATTAATCGAGGAAAGGAATCGATTATGATGAATAATCGTACGTATTCTATCACGTTTAAAAAATGTGGGTGTCCATAATAATAATAAAAAAGTTTGAGAAACACTAGCATAAAGAATACCCTAGTTACAGTCGCCCCCATGTGTCGACTTATGGAACTGCAGCTGTCAGGTTATCATTCCTGCAATACAGTATTTTTTTACAGCAGCAGGTGCTTCCTCTTTTTAATAATGAGGCTAACATGTACCCATGATCGATGCTAGTATCAAACCGTGTTTTTTTGAGCGATGTAAACAGAGCAGTTGTTGTTCCAGCGACACCGCGGTAACTTGGGTGTGTTCCAAACGCCACCTCATCATGGGCGGACACTGCGAAACCACGGTCATTATACCGTGCGACTACAATTATATGGAATTACAATTACAGCCTGTCACTTATTAACAACCTGCTACACTTGCTTCTTCTCAAATAAACATAGCTCGGCTGCTCGCACAGTTTAGTAAAGTTGGCACAGGCATAAGAATGTGAGTGAGCAAAAATGGAACACTCCGCTGCTGCCGTGTATGTGTGCGTGTAACCTTGCGTCAACTTACCCCGTGAACATGATATCCACTGTTACTTCCACCGTCCGACAAAAACGAGCTCTGCGGAAGCCCCATGGCCTTCAACGGTCACGTCTGACCAGCACTTAGCTCAATGTCACTGAGGTAGAGTCGCGTTATAAGGCATATTACGTTAGAAGCCACACGGCTACTGCTACTACTGCTGCTGCTCCAGGCTAAATGCTAACGCTAACAGCCGAGGGCAGGCTGACACAGCAGCGGCAGCAGCAGCAGGCGGCGCGCGCTGCTGACTGCACGGCTAAGGCCAAACTAATAAATAAAGATGGCAGAAAAATCGATCTGGAGGAGAACAACAACGATTCGGCTGCACTCGATTTGACGCTGTGCTGTTGCCTGGAAACGGACAACAGTGGTTGTCATTTCATTCATGAAAAGTTGACGTCATTCACAGTATTGAAATATTCTACTCCAGTAAAAGTACCACTATTTTTTTTATTACATTTTATTTAAGTACAAGTAAAAGTACTGGTCTAAAAATGTTCTAGTTCAAATATATAAATAAATATATATATATATATATATATATATATATGTATATATATATGTATATATATATATATATATATATATATGTGTGTATTAAAGTAGCTTGTTTAAAATGTACTCATAGTAAAAGCTACTTTTAGTTTATAATATTAATAACAAAGGAAACTAACATTGTACATTCAGCAGGGCCGGCCCAAGCCTCCATGGGGCCCTAAGCAAAATTAGATTTTGGGGCCCTCTGTTACTGCCAATAATAATGATTATTGATCATTCACACACCTGCTATACTAAAGCTATTCTACTTATTCTACTCTGTCACAAATACGCTTGTAAAACTAAATGCGAGAATTTTTTGTTTGACAGATTTGCAAATTTACAGAAAAATCTTTCAATTAATATTTGTTTAAATCAGCAACTCCCCCTACTGGCGACACAGAGAATCAATACATACATCCAAATGGTTATATATATATTATATTAAGATATTAAGGTCTGAAAACCTAAAAATGTGCACAATATTTGTAATACACTCCTTTAATACAAAGATTCGACTTTTAAATGTAAAAAAACCCCCACATAAAATAAACAAATAAATATCAAACAGATACTTCAATAAAAATGTAAATCAACAGAGGTACCCGGAACAAGGTGATAAAAATGGTTTATAAAGTTAAATAATCACGTCTGACAACTATGTAAAAACTGTGAAAAAGCTTTGGTAAAAATGGGGAGAAAAATACTGAATCAACTACAGCAATCCAAACTTTTCTCTTTTTTTTGAGTTAATTGCGCTTGGGGGCCCTCTAGTGGTCACGGGGCCCAAAGCAGCGTCTTATCTGTCCTGGCTGAACCTTTAATCGCTCACTCACCACTGAGAACAAGCACCCACGAAAAAACAGAAGCAGAAAAACTAAAAAATAAGTCCACTTTTGTACATATTTTTGTACATATTATATTTAGATTTCATAATATGGGGTTGAGTAAAGTCAAGGCTTTATGGATTTTGTTTGGACACTTGTTTGTCCATGAATAACAGCTGCTGTTTTCTCACGATGATAAGATATAAAAGCTTTCGAGTGATATTCTTTCAGTGTTTGATCACAACCTGTAGAACAGAACATTTACATGACTCACCCTCATGTCGATTGCATTGATTGATTGATTCCTAATTCCATAGATTTGGCTAAACCATAGGTAAAACATGCACCGTTTTGACCATTTATTTTTTTACAATTTCCTTCCACACATTTCTATTAATGTCTGGAAAGATGTTTTGGTTGTAGTTCTTAATTTTGCCAAAAGGTGGCAGAAGTCCCCCTCAACTTATTTGCACTCATCAAGCTTTGATGGACAGTGTTTCAGGAACACGTTGCTTTATTTGATGGATTTTAAAACCCTTAAACACATTTATTTACGCACAAAGGAAAAGTCCATCAGCCAAAGAGGCTTTTGTAGGAATGTGTTTTGATGTGTTCAAGAAAACCACAACGTTCTGGAGACATCGAGGCTTTCGTCCAGACGAGAGCTGAGTTTTTTCTTTAATCGTGGCCAAATGTGAGCTATATGAAGTGTGACATTTTCCTGCTTGTCTGGAATCTGCAGCCATATGTTGTGGTGGTCGTCAGGAGTTCTCGAGGCATGACATCACCTACTATATCGCCTACACTCTTAGAAATAAAAGTGCTAAGTAGAACCATATAAGGTTCTTCGGCTTGTCCTCATAGGAGAACCCTTTTTGGCTCAAGGTAGAACCTTTTGGGATCAAAAGCCTCGACCTTGTCTGGATCAAAATGGTTCTTACTGGAACCATTAGTGTTACCAAGAACCCTAAATAAGAAGAACTCAATAGTGATACTTTTACTTGAGTAGAATATTTCAGTACTCTCCACCTCTGGTAAAAATATATACAACTTTGGTTTGTCATCTTCCTTCTCCCATCAACCATCTTGGTTGGAAACAACTGGAATAAAAAATAAAAGTACAAACTGTACAAGTTATAGATCCTACTTGATCAGCTAGTGTTAGAGATGTGGCTTCTCCAGTCTGTCACAGAAAGAAACCCAGAGAAAGTATGTGCAATAATGTCACAACGCACCATAAAACAGGTAGACTTTTTATACTTTGAGTATATTTAAAGGTGCCATATGTAAGAATGTGGCCAAAAACAGTTACTACATTCAAATTCAAAATACCGAGGTCTTTTAGGTTTCGTTTTTCAGACGTAACTGGCAACCCGTGGTTGCTCGGCAGCTGAGACTCTACTGACTGCAACGATTGGTAGACGGCGGTAGGTGGCGCCACATGCCAAAACATGATTTCAAAACATAAACATGATTTGCAGTCTGCAAAATATTCTTTTTAATGCAAATATTTTGTCTGTACTGTTGTTGTTGGTGAGTTCAGTTTGTCATATGAACATTATTCCTGAGTCTCTGTGACATATTAGGAGGATTTTATGAGTTATTACATAATGCACCTTTAATCATTCAGATGTGTATGGGTGGTGGAACATGTTCTTGTATTCACAGACTGTCGATGGATCCAGACACTTATCTGTCAGGAAATGTGTGTTTCCAGCTGCTCTTTTCTCACTATGATAAGATAAATGGTTTTTTAAACTCTATTCCTAATTTGATATAGGCGTGAATATACTGACCCCACAATTACACATATATCGTACATATATATATATATATATATATGCACGGAGAGCTTTGCTGTATATGTGTAAAAATAAATCTAAAATGTCACGAGTTTGTATAATAACTTTAGATGTGAAATGACACTGGTGTTGATTGTAGGTGTTGATGTTGGCAGGTGACTCCATGGTTGACTCATACGTGCTGGAATTGTCCCAGTCTCAAACTAATATAAATAGTTACCAGCACAAACATGCTGTCTAACCCTGACCGCTCCAATCATGATTTGGCTCGTGCCTCTTCTGTCCTGCATCGGTACGTGTTTTTTTTCTTCTTCTCTTCAACTCCTGCTCTTGATGTTGTTGTAGCTTGACGTTTGGTTGCATCGTGTGTTTCCACAGGGCTGATTTATGCCGAGGAACCCTTCAACCACAGGGTCAACAATGACAGAGTCATAGGAGGTCACGATGCCGCTCCCAACACCTGGAAATGGCAGGTAAAACCAGCTCATTTCGCAGTCATTCTTCGTAAAAATAATAGACGCTACTATTCAGGTTTGATGTGCGTTATATCTCTGCGTCCTCTCAGGTCTCTCTGCAGTTTGACTCCAGCAACCAGGACTCATTTTACCACATATGTGGAGGCAGTCTTATTGCCAGCCAGTTCGTCATGACTGCTGCTCACTGTATCAACAGGTAGAACAACTAAAAACATTAGTGCTATCATTTAAAACAACAACAAACTGCAAATTATAACATCAAGTGCACTGTTTACTCTACATACTGTGTATAGCTAAGCTAGTGTTGAATTAACAGTCTTTAATAGTCTTCAGTTTCTTACCTTATTGCTACACTCCTAGAAATAAGGGTTCCGAAAGGGTTCTTCTACAAGGGCTGAGGTTCTACCTGGAATTTGCTTCTGAAAAAGGGTTTTTCAAGGGTTCTTGGTAACACTAATGGTTCCAGTAAGAACCATTTTGATCCAGAGAACCCTTAAAAACCCCTTTCCTGAATAAAGGGTTTTAAAAGGGTTCCAGGTGGAACCTTTATAAAACGGTTCGTCCTGGAGCCAAAAAGGGTTCTCCTATGAGGACAAGCCGAAGAACCTTATATGATAACACAGAGTGCACTGTTTACTGTATATACTGTGTATAGCTAAGCTATTGTTGTATTTAACAGTCCTTAATAGTCTTTATTTCCTTACCTTATTTCTACACTCTTAGAAATAAGGGTTCTGAGAGGGTTCTTCTACACAGTTTGAGGTTCTACCTGGAACCGTTTGCTTCTGAAAAACCCTTTCTTCGGGAAAGGGTTTTTCAAGGGTTCGTGGTAACACTAATGGTTTCAGTAAGAACCATTTTGATCCAGAGAACCCTTTATAGAACCATATAAGGTTATTCACCTTATATGGTTCTACTTAGTACTTTTATTTGTAGGAGAGTGTAGGAGAACCCTTTTTGGCTCCAGGTGGAACCTTTCTATAAAGGTTCCATCTGAAACCCTTTTGGAGGGTTCCACCAAGAACCCCTTTAAAATCCTTTAATCAGGAAATGGGTTTTAAAGGGTTCAAAATGGTTCTTACTGGAACCATTAGTGTTACCAAGAACCCTTGAAAAACCCTTTCTTCGGGAAAGGGTTTTTCAGAAGCAGATGGTTCCAGGTAGAACCCCAGCCACTTGGCACTTTTATTTCTAAGAGTGTACTTTTCTACCTTGTTGTCATTGTTGGCTGCTGTAACACTCCAAATGCCCCCATGTGGAATGAATAAAGATTTATCTTGTCTTATCTTATAACTAGAAAAGCACTCGGAGAGCGCAGACCTCCGACCAAGGCAGCTCAAGCACTTTAACATGACTTTGCCCAGACTCTAAGTTGCACATTTTGGTCCACGAAACATCTAAAAGTCAATATTAATCTTGCGTTAATGTGTATGTTCCTGTCAGTGTGGATGCGAGTCATTACCGCGTGGTGGTGGGCGAGTACAACCTGGACGAGTACGAGGGCAGCGAGCAGTTCGTGCGCGTGGAGAACATTTTCGTCCATCCTGGCTGGACGGGACAACTTGGCAACGGGTAAAGTAAAGGTTTAGTCCCAGTTTAAAAAGACAAGCTGTTAAAAACAAACAAACATGACACTCTTGTTCACACTCTTCTGTATTGTTACCCCTCAGTAATGATATCGCCATCTTGAAACTGACCGAACACATCTATGACAACGGCTACGTGGCCATAGCCGACCTTCCCGGTGATGGAGAGATGCTGCCTCATGATTTCAGCTGTCGTATCACCGGCTGGGGACTCATGGACTGTAAGGAGACATAAAGACACACTTAGATTTGCCACATTAACGTGCAATTATTAATGATTATTTTGACGTCACACAGACTCGGGGGGCGTTCCTTCCATCATGCAGGAGGCTACCATCAAAGTGGTGGAGCATAAAGTCTGCTCCACGCCCGAGTGGTGGGGCAACATCGCCCTGAGGAGCATGGTGTGTGCTGGAGGGGATGGAGTCATCTCAGGTTGCCAGGTAATCGCATCAGAATGAGAGCTCGGCGCAGGGCTTTTATTTTCTTAGCAGGAAGTGACTTTGACGTTGTCAAATTGAAACTGAAGGAGTTCTTCTTCTTCTTTCTCCTTGACAATAAGCCAAAGAAATATTAAGAATCAGTTGAAATTTGTTGGATAAAAATCTTCGAAATGACCACAGTAACCCTCGCCGTTTTGGCGAATTTCTAAAAAAAAGTTTTCCACAAAACAGGAAGTGCCCTATGAGTTCCACAGAATTTCCCGAAACTTGGTGGGAAGGTGTTATAGAACGAGACGAACAAAAAAGTCGACCGTAACCATGGCCTCAACTCAACAGGAAGTGGGCCTTTTTGAATTTTTGCGTCGATTTTGGCCATTGATGCAGCCAATGAACACATCAAAACACACTAAAACGAAACTGAACTGAAATTCATTCTGGAATACAGACCATTAGAAGTTTTACTTTTGATTTACCTGCAGGTGTTAAAGGTTAAAGAATGAAATTAAAGGATTTGATCATCCATGTTTGGTCTCACATATTCTTTCGTCCTTTTTTTTTAAGACTAAAACTAAATAAAAACTAAACTAAAACAACTAAATCATTTGTTGAAAGAACTAAAAGCTAATAACCTTGCTTCTCGTGTGTCTCAGGGTGACTCTGGTGGACCCCTGAACTGCTTCACCGACGGAGCCTGGAGAGTCCACGGCGTGGTCAGCTATGGTCCGTCCGGTTACTGCAACCAGGTCTCCAAGCCCACCGTCTTCACCAGGGTCTCGTCCTTCATGGACTGGATCCTCCGCATAAGCCGCAGTTCTTAGACGCATGCGGCACGTTATTCCCCAGCTGTCAAAATGAAATGACATGTTAATAAAAAAATGCATGTGCATCTCAAAGATGCTTGTTGTAGTTCTTAATTCAGCCACAGGGTGGCGAGAGTTCCCCATGTTTAGACTTTGGTTTTGGGTTAGGAGTTTCTGTTCAGTTTCAGGAACATGTTATGTGGTTGATTGGTCTCTCTGTTGTGCATTGAGTCACAGTTTTAAAATGTAAAACACACTATTATTTGAAATGAAACACCAAAGGGACTGGACCTCCAAAGAGGCTGCAGTCAGGAATGTGTTTTCTTGTATTAAAGAGAAAACCACAAAATCCTACAAACATCCGCTTCGAGGCTTTTTGTCCGGACGAACGACTGAGTTTTTCTTCCGTGTGCACTCGGGCACACGGGTGTGACATTCCCTCCTCGTCTGGAATCTCCAGCCATATGTTGTTGCTGTGGTGGTGGTCGTCAGGAGTTCTCGCAGCATGACATCACCTACAGTAGAGGGGAGAGAGAGCATGGCTGTTTTGTCTTTTAACCATGGCGACCAGAAACCATAGATGAATTCCAGTGGTTACACAGAGAAGACGTAGAAAAACAAAGGTCCGTTTCTATGTGAACTGTATATTGTCTTTAGTTTTTATAGAGAAGACAATGGTATGGGGTGTTTCAGACCAGTGAGTCTGTACAGTAAAAAATATAAGACAAGCAACTACTTCAAACTACGTTTCATTTCTTAGCAGAACAATAAAAGAACAACATAAACGATGTTTTTAATGCCTCAAAGATGTTAAACGATCCAAGCTATAGCTCAAATTTAGCCAGTGTGACATTTCCACTGCCTTACCACCTCTGCTAGAAATACTGGCAGCAGGATCGCCATTATTTAACGATAGAATTAACTTTACTTTATAGTTTTCTGCTGCTAATGATAAAGACAGTACTGATTTAGGTTACTGGGTCGTCGCATAACATACGATTAAAGACCCAAAGGCTGTAATAAGACTTTTCCTGGTCGAACAAAACTGCAGATTTCCACGACTTTCAATCATTCAGAAATGGTCTAAAAATGACTGTATGGGACTAATATCGGTATCAGTAGACAACAAATATGACAAAGTACAAAGAAGTTCTTTAGAAAATGTTGTTTTTTTTATTATGATTTGGAGGGACAGGCTGTCAAAACGGCTTAGATGAAAGAAACTGTCTTTAAAACAGTGGGTTAAAGTGTGAATATGTAAAAAATAAAGCAGCTTTGTTTGCTCTGCAGGAACCATTCAAGCAGAAATATGTACAACAAAAAAAGGCAAAAAAATAAAATAAAAAGTAAGACACGTGGTTTTTTTCTTTTCCGAAAAATGAAATGAGAGAAAAAAAGCAAAAAAATAAAATAAAATAAAAAAAGCCGTACTGTAATACATTACATTGATAAAACACTCACTGTTGCAAATTTCTTCATGAGAATCGATGTTTTTTTATACAAGAGAAATCAGTGCCGTCTTCATGGCATGAGAACATAATAATAATAATAATAATAATAATAACATTGGATGGACGTCAAAGTAATCATCAAAAAAAAAAAAAAGGCAAAACAAATAATACATTTCCCATGTGCAGGCTGCACTTTTTCAAAAGTATACAATTAATTAGAACAAGGTTGTTGTTTTTTTCTTCGTCTTAACAAACAAGGACCTGCATGCATAAGTTTTCTAAAGGGTCCAGAAAAGGCTGTTGAACGAGTTGTAGAAAGATGTGTGAGATATGTACATAAAGTCTCTCTCTATAGTGTCCCTCAACCACCATGAAATGTCGGAATAAGCTGTCGGGGGAGAGGAGGGAGGGGGGGGGGGACGAGGGGGGGCTTGAGTTTGCGCGAGCGATAAAAAATCTGTATAATATATGCAGTTTTTAATCCACAAAACCCCCCCCACACATTTATAAACATGTTGTAACCCAAGTCACAGACTTCCAAAAAGATTCAAGCGTACAATCAAATTGATTCTTTGCAATTTTACTCGTTTGTTGTTTTATTTTAGTGGCATTTTCGCTAAAATATCTAACCCCGCCCCGCCCATAAAACCGCTACCTATGAAAAATACTTCAGATTAGCAATTACCTTCATACATATACATTTCCCCTCTTATAATTCATATATATTACAAATGTCGCCCCCCGCGATTGGAAAATGACTCGTTTTCGTTTGTTCTCTTTAATAAAATATTCAATTTGTCAGCGATTAGAATTCATTTGTGTCGACACCTACATAAATTAATTAGTTAGAAAATATTAGTGTCATTTTTTTTCTACCGTTACATTACAGGCAGCAAATACAAGAGACCCATAATTTAGTTTTCAGTGATTAGGGAGATTTTTCCACAGTTTTCATTCCCAAAGCTTAAATGGAAGCACTGTGCACACGCATACACGCACACACACACACTCTCTTGTACTTGCCGCATACTGAAGACGAGCATTTCCACTTTGTAAATCAACACAATTACAAATATCTACTTCATGAATGACAACTTTAAAAAAAACTACTGGGTGCAGTACCATAAAATGTCTGCAGGTGGAACCGGGTTTTTGTACCAAATTGATGACCTCTGTTAAAAAACACATTATAGCATGTTTACAATCTAAGGAAGTGATTTCAATGAAAACAAGGCGAGGACCGGTCAAAATGTCCCCACTTTGTAAAAATGACCTCACTTTGTTGGTTAAAAACCACTCACCGGTCCTCAGTATGCCACAAGTACAAGAACACACACACACACACACACACACACTGTTGGCAAGCATGGCTCCCCCCCCCCCACCCCGATAAGCAGGCACATCCAGTAAACGTCACAACAGCCCATTTTTATTGCCAAAACATCTTTAAATTAAATAACTAATAATGAAAAATAATGACAATAATAATAATAATAATAAGTTACCCCAAAAAAAAAAAAAATGTGTTAAATGTATAAGATAATAATAGATATTAAATACTTTCCGATGGAACTCGTGGTCCCGTTTTTCTCCCATAGCGACGCCTAAAAGGCGGTGATATGGGAGGGGAAAAAAGAAGGTAAAGAAGGAAGATTGCACTTTCAGGTGGAAAAATATCAAACCACAGTGCTTCTCGAGAGAAAGTAGGCTTTGTCTGAAATAAATAAGAAATTAAAAATCGTTAAAAAGGAAAATAATTTAAAACAAAAAAAAGGATGGAAAAGAAGATAATACAGCTACAGATTGTAATGATATGAGCCATTATTTTTCTAGATACCCAGCTCATAAATAAGAAAACTCCATAATTTAGCGTTTGAACTGCTGAATTCGACCCCGTACAGCCAAAACAATGCCTATTCATACATAACTATGTTTCACAGATAAAGTGCTGATCAAGGAGCTTTTTAGAGGGATTTGTGTTGTTGTTGTTGTTGTTGTTGTGTTTGTTTTGTACCGTGAAAACCTTTGGGGAGAATAGATAAGACCTCGACGAGGCAAAGAGTCCACGAGCTTCGAGATACAAATACGGGGCAGGGAACTCCCCCCCCGACCTCCTCGGGGTCGTCTGGATGTCTGGAGCCCAAAGGGGAGGAACAAGAAACGACGTTGTGATTCGACTCTGGTTTCATGTGACATCACAAGCAATGGTCACCATACATTGCCTCCAAAAAGCTAGAAAGCTAGAATAAAAATCCCTGAGGTGCACATTCAGCTGTGTTGAGATATCCAACCTGGCCCCCGTTAAAGGTCGATTCCTGTTTAGCATATGGTTGGTGATCTTGGTTTGGTTAAAAGAGCTTTCTTAGGAAAAAACGAGAGCCGTCATTGGTTTTCTTTCTTTCTTTTTTTTGTTACGTGGGCCCCGGCCAAATTGACCTCTTGTTTTCGCAATAGTTTCCACTTTTAACACTTAGCTGCCATCTCACACAGCATTCATCCCAAAACTGCTTTGCTAACATTTTGAAGGCAAGTCTGGAATTGAAACGTTTATTTAGGCAGAAAAAAAGGGGAAATCACAGCTTCCTCTGTTTGACGTTGACATCTTGTGTGCATCGCGTGTTTTCCGCCTCCTCCCAAAGCTCCTCCCCCTCCTTAATTTTTTCTTCTTCTTCTTCTTCTTCTTCTTTGCACCGTCCGACAAATTTTGCATGTTTTCCCGTTAAACTTTCACAGACTCCATCACAGACAATTTCATGGCTTCCTCCAACAGTTGATTGTCCGTAAATGTGGCGGGGGGCTCCGGGACCGACTCTGAAAGGCCAATCAGCGACTCCAGGAAACAGGTGCCGGGGTCGCCCGCCGCGGGGAAGCTGGGGTAACTCGGCAACTGAAAGTGAAAGGAGTTGTCCATGTGTTCGTACTCCTTCAGGGAGTTGTAAAGCGAGCTGGAGCCCAAGCACGGGAAGCCGTCGAAGAACTCCAAGTCCGACTCCGACGACAGGCTCAGGTCCATGTTGTAGCTCGCCGAGCGGTCGATGGTGGGCGAGGGCGTGTGCGGCACGCTGCTGCCGTGGAACAGGGCGTTCCCCTGGTTGGCGTTCTCGTCCAAGAGTTCCGAAATGGCCGTCGCCCGATTGTCCGTGTGGCCGGCGTCCAACAGCGCCACGTCAATGTTGTCGTTCTCGTCGGCGAAGTCCACCATGCTGAAGCTCCTGAACGCCTCCGCCTCTTGCCTTTGACCCTGGCAGCACGCGTCTTTGCAGTTCTTGTTCCCGCCGCCGTCCCTGCTAATCCTCAAGCAGTTCTCGGCGTCGCTGAAGCACAGGATGCGGCTCAAGCCCTGCTCGTCGACGTCCAGCTGCGTCCGGTGGTCGCGCGGGCGCCCGCCGGCCTCGGAGTCCTCGCTCTGCCCCGAGGAGTCCGACAAGTCTGTCATGTCGCTGCTGCAGCTGTTCTCCCCAGCTGCCGTCAGTTCCGAGCTAAAGGGGAAGGAGGGCACAGCTGGTACGGACGCGAGCGCGCCCCCCCTCCTCGCGCTCTCCTCCTCCTCCGTGCCCGACTGCTCCTCGAGCCTCTTCTCCAGCTCCAGCTTCATGATGGTGTGGATGTAATGCGTGTGTACCCTGGTGGAGTTGAACTCGATGCGACCTTCCGTGTTGCCGCAGCCGTCCTTGGTGCAGCCGCACGGGAAAGAGGAGTGATCCATCTGTGAGGAGGAACACGTTGAAAAATACTCAAGTAAGCTGTCAAAGTACATGAAACACGACTCTCCTTGCAGCAGCTGCACCGCGTTAGGATTTTCCTCTTATTAAATCTCCAAAATTTAAATGAGCAGATACTTTTTGGCGGTGGGGATTTTTTCGGGGCTTCTTACCTGACATTTGATGCCTGCGAGGCTGCAGCTACACGTCTCCGGCTCGCAAAATCCCTGGCAGTCGCAGCCGCAGTTTTCCCTGGAGAGCCTCAGCTCGTGCAGCTGCCTCTTCTCCTCCTTGTCGACCTTCTTCACGCCGGCCGATTTGAGCAGCGCGTAGCGGCTTTTCGACGGGTAAGGCTGCAGGAAGGAGCCCTCGTCCGGGTTGGCGACGCCGATGTCGACGTCCTGCTCGGGGATGTCGTCCACCGTTAGCCGCTCCGCCTCCTCGCTCTCCTCGGTTCCGTTCTTCGTCAGCTAGGGAAGAACAACGGAGCACGTTTTTAATTTGCTGTGACTGCAACCCTAACCCTAACCCTGTATCCTTCACTTTAAAAAAAAAAAAAAAACTCACCTTTAACCTAAGAGTTTCTAGCTTCTCCTCCCTGAGTCTGTTGAGGAGTTTCTCCCGCCGTAGAAGCCGCTGTTCCACGGCAAACTCGGCGAGCGTGTACGTGCGCAGCGCGCTGTGGCGCTGCAGCATGCCGAGCGTGCATCCTCCTCGGCTGGGAACGCTGGTGAAGCCCTGGCACCGAGGGAAGAAGAACACGGTGACCTGGTCGAAGGTGACGTTGCCCCGCCGCGGCCTCTTGGCTTTCTTAAGGATGGACGTCGCTGCGGGGGTGAAGGAAACATGGAATTAGTAAGTGCAACCACTAGATGGCGCAACGCCGCCATCACTTGAACTCCTCTCATGTGTGCAAACATGCTCCACAGCCTGTAAAAGGACACCTTCTCTTGATTCATTGCCCTCGTCCTCCTCCTCCACCACCACCAAGCCTTATCATGTAGCCAATTAAAAAACAAGGCTAACAAAAAGTCCAACACACTTCACATCCTGTGAAGTGAAACCTAAAACTCCAAGAATGCTTTCAGCCTCGTTTTCTTCTCCTATTGTGTGACACACACACACACACACAAAAAAAAACACCAACCCAGCCCAGGAATTTTCCTTTGGTGGCCAAACACACAGCGGAGGAAGCAGAAAACTGCCAGGATCACAGAGCGAGTGAGTTAATGCTGGAGGCTTCCGGATGGGGCGTCGGGGTGAAAGCACCGCTCTCAGGACAGGAATAAAAAACAGGCCTACAAAAAAAAAAAAAAGGCCCAATAACTGGCAGGAGTCAAAAGGTCTTTTTCTCTGTTAGAGACATTTAACAGTGAGCCGCCATTTTTTATTCTATACAAAGACAACGTATGGGAATCAAAGTAGAACCATATGTGGGGAACAAGCCCAACAATTATTGAAGCTTTATTATAAATTCCACTTCCTCCACCCACAACATGACTTTTTCCCCCTCTGTTTAAGCCAGCACAGCTTTTTTTTTTTGTCTTCGTCTTGTGTTTGTGAACAGAAAATGACGATAATACGCCGCATGTGTTGGACATTACCTTTATTATTTATACTTGTAAAAACGGCTTTCCTTGGCCACGCGGCTTTATTATTAAAACACACCCTGAACAACAAATGTGGCAAAAAAACACACTCGGAGTTAAAGAAAAACTAGCGCTGGGCACATTAACGGCGCTGACGTCATGTTTACGTGACTCCCGATTGTTAAAATGAGTCTCTAAAGTAACGCTAACATTTAAAAACAGAGGCACACATACGCAGTACACAGGTAGGCTGGTTATTTGTAGCGCTGCTCTTTTTGTTTAAGAAACCGACCGCTCCAGTTCGACTGTAGGCGCTAACGGCGCTAAAGGAGCTAACGGAGCTAACTGGAAAACGGTGCCTGGAATCCGGACTAAGAAAAACACCACCTAATCTGTCGCTACAGGGGTGATGTAGAAGAAATAAACTTGCCCGCTTCATCCATCACATCCAGTCATGCTTATGACACCGCCACAGCTACACTGCCGTTCAAAAGTTTGGGGACACCTATGCCATTTTTTGTGTGTTTTCTATTAAAAGTCACACTATTAGTCATTAAAAGAGTTGCAAAAATGAATGGAAAATATAGTCAAGATTAGAAATAATGATTTTTATTCAAAATAAAGAACCAGCAAAACTGTTTTCAGTTGTGCTAACATCGTTGCACAAGGGTTTTCTAATCATCCAATAACCTTCTAACACGATTAGCAAACACAATGTACCATTAAAACACTGGAAATGGGCCTCTATACACCTATGTACATATTGCATCAAAAATGTGCAGCTAGAATAGATGTTTACCACATTAACAAAGTATTTGTGTATTTCTGATTCATTTAATGTTATATTCATTGGAAAAAAGGTGCTTTTCCTTCAAACAATAAGGAAATTTCTAAGTGAGCCCAAACTTTTGAACGGTAGTGTATAGGGAGGACAGCTTTTCCTGGTGATTTACACTCATTCACTTCACAACTTTCCTGTCCAAAACACAACCACAGGATGACGACGCTCCGCCCCGTGACTGCTCCTCATGTCTTGATTGTCCTAACCCCCCCTCCCCGCCTTCTCTCTGTGTTTTTTATCCTTTCACTCTCAGCCTTTTTCAGCACCTGTGCTGGGAGCATGCCCAGGCTTCAGACAAGGCTCTGTGTGTTCTCCCCTCAGCCTTGGCACACTGCCACACTTCTTCCTTCCTGGCTCCCTGCCCCACCATCCTGGAAACCTCACAAATGTTTGCCCTTCTCTCCCCCCTCCCCACCGAACCCTCGACACTACAATCCCTCTCCGTCTCCACTGGTGTCCAGACACAAACACCCCAAGAAGCTGCTGCTGCTTTGGACCCCACATCTCTTTTCAATGAAAAAAGGTGATGCTCTTGTCGCTCTCGCAAGGTTCTGGGAAAGACAGAGCCAAGGTGAGCAGCCACTGCATAATGTGATTAGCCATTTTTTCTTTTTTTGCAGCTTCGGGGCATGAAATCAAAAGAGGGTATTCATTGCAGAAGTCTGAAATCATTTCTGTGAAGTGTTTCATGGGCTGCCAGCTGCCTAAATTCCTTAATCTCTCCCCCCCGTTTTTTATGGGTTTGTTATCAGAGCCTCCGCGGAGCAGTAAAGACAAGGCAAGAGAACACATTAAAAAGTGTGTACCATCAGCTCTTTCCTATGATTTATCATCGGCGAACGAGGACACTCACTGTTGAAATGTGTTGCCGGGGAGCTGGGGTTGCTGGGAGTGGAATCCAGGGTGTCCGAGTAGCAGCTCTCGCCCTCCGAGTCCCAGGCCGAGCAGGCCGAGGAGAGGGAGGAGGGCGAGGGCGAGGAGTAGCACTGGTCCTCATCCACCTCCTCAAACTTCCTCTTGAGAAGCCCACTCATGGCGTTAGTGTGAGCAGTCTGCAGGAAGGAGCACAGGGAAAAGGGGGGGGGGGGGTTATTAGCAAATTATTCATCCGTATTGTAACAGCTTTGATCACCAAGGAATAGGATTTTCATCTTATGAACAAAGTAAATCAACATTATTTCCCTTTTTTTTTTTTTTACCCTCCGGTGAAGAAAATATTGCGCACACACACACACACACACACACACACAGGCTTTTTATAGTGTTATTGGCACAGGCGAGTCCTGCGGTTAACCATGTGAGACCGAATCACAACTGCTCGATGTGCTCGAGCCCGAGTGTGGGAGTTCACCGTGTCACAGGAAGCAATCAATCACTGCCGATTTCGCAGAAGTCAACAATTACCAGACCCCACACACCTTCTTCTTCTTCTTCCTCCAAATCCCATCGAGCTCCGCAAATGGATTGATTAGGAAAAAGGGAAACGAGCTCATCATCTCGCCATTCCCCCCCCCCCTCGCTTTTAGGCGAACATCACTAACAAACATGCAAGGCCAAGACTCGTCCTGGTGCCTTAATGTGCTCACATAGAGCTCTCTCTGGAAGTGAATATGTGCAGCTATGCGTTGTCGTGATGTGTTGTAATGCAACCTCCTGAATGCATTCTTTCAGAGCTCCTGCGAGAGGGGGGGGGGCTGCTGCTGCTTCAGCAATAAAAACAATCAATCTCCTGAGGGAAGGGAGACAGACAGGACGACAGACAGACAGAGATGATCACCGGTTAAAGCTCTCGAGAAGAGCCACTTTATGCTCTAATGCTCAATTACGGGCGCTTCATGATTTCTGCTGATTTATTTGAATCAGATCTAGGAGTTAATACCGGTTCTCCTCTCCCGGAGCAGAAACCACCACCAACATGAAAAACATAGACGTCGGATTAGCCGGGGAAGGTTATAACCGCCGAGGAATGTTAGGTTTATCGGACATAAATGAGTCACATCATTCTGAGAAGCAACAGACAAACGTTCCTCACAAGTTCTGGGAAAAGAACAAGACAGGTCGTCATGGAGCGTCTGCTGCGACCAAAACTCCTGCTAAGTTAAACTAAACAAGGAGGGACGAAAGAAGGAAGGAGAGGGGAAGATATGACTGGGCTCTCCTCCAGCGTGGACACTCCCTACAATCTTTTTTACTTTTACCCCCCCCCCTCCCAAAAAAGAGATAATTTCACCATCCTTCTGTTTTTACCATCTTCACAATCGCAGCCAAAATGACTGAAAACAGCTGCTGCAGCTCGAGCGTGTCATGTATGCACTTCAGCCTCTGGTTATTTTTAGCCGCATTTGTCCAAATATTTGCGTGGTGACACCTATAATTTAGTCAGAAAAGCAAAAGGTTCACCGGCAGAAAAAGTGCAGCGTAAGGATCTTTAAAAAAAAAAACACGCACATGTCAATTATTAAACGGAACGAGACTCCAAAAACAAGCCGCGCTGCCCAAACTTTGACAAAACACATTCGACAGAGACTTCGATTGAACTTTAACGTCACGTGACACCTGCGTGCCTTTCGCCGTCTCATCAGATCATTATGTAAGATCAAGCTTGAAGACAGAGAGGACGTAAGCAAGAGAGGAGGAGGAGGGAGAGAGAAGAAGGGGTGGAAGGGGGGGGGGGGTCATGCAACAGGGAGCAATTATGCAAAACCAGTTCTTGCTCTGACAAGGATAAAGAATAAGTCAGAATCAAGGGCAAGAGGCTGACACCTTTGTACATGCAGTAGGAGGCGAGGGGGTAGCAGTGTTGCAGCTGCACAGGGAGTTATTGTTATAGCTGCAGTCAGATATCTCCGTCCCCAGTGAGCGCGTGATGAATGAATCACCTTGCGATAGGTCAAGCTCGGCTCTTGTTGTCTCTGCAACACAACCCCCAAAAAAAAAAGAAAAAAAAAGAAGAGGCTTCCACACAAACTAGACGAGAAAGAGTCGCCGCGTCCATTTGAGCAGGAAGTTACGCGCAATGCTAACACCTGGGCGCAGCATCTGTGGATTGAAACGCCACCACCACAGCATATGCATGCAGTATATGAGAGAGAGAGAGAGAAGAGAGGAGCACAGCGAGGACAGGGTTTCACCTTACATTTTTTTTTTTTGCTGTCACTCCCACCTCCAATTCGTTGTAAAAAAAAAAAAGAAAACTAAGCTGTGAGGCATCCTCAAGGGAGCGTATAGCGCCAGCTAAGCAAAGTCTTTTTAATTAAAAGCTGCAGTGAGGCAGAAGGAAAGGGGAAGGAGAGAGAGAGAGAGAGAGAGAGAGAGAGAGAGAGAGAGAGGGGCAGCGGTGTCAGAAGTGGGTCATTGTCTCTTGACTGCAGTCTACCTGACACATTGATTTGTTAATCCTGTTCAACGGGCAGAAACAATGGCGAGAGGTTAATCCTGGCAAGGGGGGGGAACGGCTTGTAGTCAATCTGGAGCTTCTCAGGCTCCTGTGCTCAGTGGCTGCTGATGCTGCTGCTGCTGCTGCACCCACGGAACAAGTGAGCAAGGAGAGCGGATTGGAACAAGGGACTGAGGGTAAAGAAGACAACAATCGTGCAATGACTCATTTGCAAAAAAAAAGGCTGGATGGGAGAAGAGGGTGGAGGTGGGTGAAGAACTAAAGATTAAAGAGAAGAATTCAGAGCTGGCTCTTCAAGGAAAAAGCACCGTCTGTGCGAGCGAGTGTCTCGCTCTGAGGGGAGAACGGATTTGTTCGGACAGCCGAGCCAGTTAAAAAAAAAAAAAAGGGGAGCATAACACGTTTTCAACGCCCACTAAATTATGCATCACTGTCATTCCATCAACCACACACACACACACATAGGCGAGCAGATAAGGAATGCATCCTCCGACGTGCTCCCCAGCCAGTTGTCACAGAGTTGGGAAGATAAATCTGCAAAAGCAGGCGGGAGATTTGTCACCCAAAGCACTACACGGGGGCTCGTGTCAGGTACACAACTACAACATATGCAGATACAGCGGACTTTTAATATGACTTCAGAGAAACTGAGGTAAGAAAGGTTTAAAGAACGCCTCATTAGGAGCATTTAACAACTGCTGTAGGAATCTGGAGCTGAAACAATTCATCGTTTGAATATTGATGATTAAAACAAGATTTCTGATTGTTTTAGCTTCTTAAATGTCAATATTTTCTTCGTTTGTTTGCTCCACAGAACAAAGAAATGGAAAAAAATCATAATTTCCAGGTTTGACAAACACTGATCAGTTGCACAAACACAAAACCGCTCCTGCATACCCATTTAAAAAAAAAACACCACCATGTACAACAACTGTATTATGATGACATGAACTAGCCTCGTGAACGCGTCACAGTTGACTTTGCCCCCTAACGCCGTCTGTGCGGCCTCTGCCCGCTGATAACGGCCCAGGGCGGGGAGTGACAAGTCGCACTAATCTCAGCCAGCTGAGAGCGTTTACATGGCACGCTGACAACCCCACTGTGTGTGTGTGTGCACTGTGTCTGAACGCAGTGACTGACGGGAGCCGAGTGCTCATAAAATGTGATAATGATGAGTCGGTGTGTGGAAGCATGTCTGAGCAGGACAGCCCTCACACTCCCCCCTCTCTCCTCTCTCCTCCAGGCTTTAAAGGTGTTGCACCTCCTCTCACTTCCAGCTCTGTCACTGGAGAAGATGGAGGCAATCGATTGTCGATATTGACACTGAGCTGAGCTGGAATCCAGCTCCTCCGGCCGCACAGCTGGGCTGCTTTTCTTCAAACCCCTCAGCTGTTCCTCAGAAGCACTCCACCTGCTGGAACAAAGCGGCCAGAGCTCCCTTGCCTTCTCCTCTCTCTCTCTCTCGCTCTATGAGCCTGTTGTTCCCACTGAAGCAGAGAAGACTGTGTGTGTGTGTGTGTGTGTGTGTGTGCACGGGTCGAGGCAGAGGAACAGAATGTTTCTGTGGCACACACACACGCTGATTCCAAAAAGGAGAGGTAGTGGGAAGAAGGAGGGAGAATCGTACAAAACAAATAAATAATGTCATGTCTCCGAAGCCGCAGGAATTCCTTTCTGGCAGAGCTAACTCTGGCTGTAATAGTGGGAGAAGAACACAGGCTCTATCTAACCCAGATGTGCTTTCTGCTGCTAACCCACTGGAAAGTCCTGCTAACCCCCCCCCACCCCCCACCCCCCACCCCTCACCCACCTCAAGGCAGGCAGCAGAGTAAACCAGCTACCTTTCCAGGCCACACCTGACACGGTATTAGCTTGCAATGTGGACCTCACATGCCCTCAGCTGTCATCAATCTGGCACGCAGGGGGCAAACTTGAACGGCCAGACTAGGAATCTGTATTATGGAATTGTTTTTTACATATTTGAGCAGTGCAAAGTTATAAAAAAGTTTAAAAAAACATGCACATGCATTCACGAGCTGCAGCTTTATGTGTGTGTGTGTGTGTGTGGAAGAAGGGAGGATTCAGGTTCAGGGGTCACGCTCCAGTCTGGGACACTTGCAGTGTGGAATGCTGGGAGAGGACAAAGCAGATGGGGAGCTGTGTGTGTGTGTGTGTGTGCAGCAAAGTCCCTAAAACACCCCCCACTCTCTGCACTCACTCTTTCTACCCCCCCCTTCCTCCTCCTCCTCCCTGTCTCTGTGCACAAAAGAGTGGGGCTGTCCTGCGTGACCAAAATGTAGCAGGCACAGACAACCTTGTCTGAACCCAGCGCTGCTGCTGCTGCTACAACTGCTGCTGCATCTCCCAGCTGAGCACACACACTTACACTTAAAAGTGTGTATGAGTTTCCTGAGGTTGTGAAATACACACACACACACTGCAGCACACAGGAAGTAGCCATCCAGATTATCTACGCTGTGTCTCCACAGCTGCTGCAGGCACCCGCCACAAGGTTAGGCCGAAACACAGGGATCATATGATGGAGAGAAGGGACGGCGTTTGTCACGGTCTTGCTGGAACTCCAAAGAGCTCTCAGTGTCTTCGGGCTGTTAAAGAGTGTGGCAGCGACAACCAGACCAGAGCGATTATTAATAATTGCGACACAGTAAAACGTGGTGTAACAAATCATTATGTTATTTAACGTCAGTGCACATTCCTTGCCAATGCATGGCTCAGTAGTGGAAGCATGCAGCAGCAGCAGCAGCAGCATCATACCGGCTCTCAGTAAACAAAGGATCATTCAGCTCCCCCCTGTCTGTCTGTCTGTCTGTGTGTGTGTAGCCTAATAAACACAAAAAATCATCCGGGTGAGGTCTAATCCACTGATTCCGACGCTTTTAACAACAACAACAGCAGCAGCAGCAGATACCGTCTGGTTCTGTGATAATAATAATAATAATAAAAATAATGAGAATAATTAGAGCCTCAGCACAGTTTCAAAAAACAAACAAACAGCTTACTTCCTTCTCTAAATCTAAAATTAAATCATCTCAATCTGTGGCCATGTGGGTGCCACACTGAGCGATTGAGATAATAAACTCACGCATATGCTGTTGTGTTGGATTGTGCAAACAATGAAGTGAGGTAAAAAAAAAATGCAACCTTTAATACAAAATCAGTTATTAAATCTGGTGCAGGTCGTGTGCATGCAGTCTGTGTGTGTGTGTGTGTGTGTGTGTGAGCCCCCCCCCCACCACCATTCCTTGAGATTAATGCTAATTGTAATGACAGCAGCACTGTCAGCTGTGCGCTCACATGTAGCGCCTTCAGGAGTCGCTCGTGTTACAAGAGGCGCACCAGCACCGCTGAGGTGACCGAGAACAACTCTCCCCACACACACACACACACACACATACACATATACACACACAAAGCCGACCTCATCAACAGTTCACGACAGAAAAGAATCCACGCAGAAATCTAATAAGAGTGACCCACGCTCAACGCCGTCGACCACAAAACCCTGATCGAGCGGCGATCGATTAGAAATAAAGAATCAATGAGATGATGAATGACTGTTTGTTGGAGGAGTCTCAGCCTGAATCAACACCGATGTGATCACCTGCGCCTCAAAGTAACCCGTCAAATAAAGCACTTTGAAGAAAGCGGCTCGTCGTGTCAATATTGACAATGTAACGTCAAGTTAAACCGGACGCCTTTTAAACGTTCAAGTCAAACGGATTTTGCCCTCGTGCAAATTGAACCGCGGGCACAAATCAAACTATCACAAAACCATCTTATCATTATTACAATTATAATAAGAATACAGTTGAAATGACGCAAAGGAAACAAACTCTTACGCACACGTACATGACAATGTTGAATAAAGCCAGCTGCGAACAGCATGTGTGTGTGTGTGTGTGTGTGTGTGTGTGTGTACTCACCACCAATTCAAGTATCCGATCACCATTAGGGACAAAATAGCGCTGGACGAACCGCCGGTTAGAGGAGGTAAATGTGAAGGTAATCCGAATGGCACAGCGAATAAATAAAGCGCGTATCCCCGCATGTAGGTATATATATAATATATATATATATAGTATATAAATAAAAAATACGCACAGCCCTCGGTGCTATTGTCTGAGTGTGCCGCTGCCGTACGGAGCTCCGCCGCAGCCGAAGCGCTTCCCTTGTCTGTAGCAGTCTGCCGAGAAGCGCAGCCTTTTTCGTCAGTGGAAAACTCCCTCCTGGCGTCTGCTGTGACGCAGGCGGTGACACAGGGAGGCAGCCCACGCCGCTTCCTGCCTGTTGTGTGTGTGTGTGTGCTGCCTGCCTGCACGCCCGTCAGTCCAGTCCTCTTCCTCCTCCGCCTCTGCGTTACACACACCGTGCCCACAGGCGACTCACCTGACCGGCGTGAGGAAAGAACACGCGCCCACCGGCCACCGCCTCACTGTTTTAATGAAATAATACAACGTCACACAATGTGAATGCGATGTTGTGAGCTTTCAGATATATGGATACATAGGTAGAGTGTTTTTGTTCATGCCAATAAAGCTACTTCAATTGAAATGGCTACCAATCTAGCTAACTAGCTAGCGTAATCTAGCTAACTAGCTAGCCAGATAGACAGAACTTCAAAGTGTACTCTTTAAAGCACGCTTTGAAGTAACAGCATTTAAAAAACAAATAATATAAATAACAAGTTAAGTGTAGATAGATAGACAAATAGACAGATTTGAATAAATAAATAAACCAAATTGCATTTTAAGTGTAAATGGTTAGATAAATAGTTTTTTGTTCATGTCAATAAAGCTACTTCAAATTTGAATAGATACCAATCTAGCTAACTAGCTAACATAATCTAGCTAACTAACTTGCTAAATAGAACTTCAAAGCATACTCCTAAAAGCAACTTAATATCATAATATTAATATTATTAGTTATTTCTGTATTTTTTTAATGACTAGATTCAATTTGCATGACAAATATGTCTTTTTTAATTTATTATTATGAGCGATGTATTGTTTCATATCAAAACAAACACTTTTATTTTGAAATTCTGTGAAATACCATCACTACGATTTTTATTGTGATAATCATTATTAAAGATTATATTGCCTTTTCAAAAAGATTGACTTTTATTTTTCAGTGGCCCCCAGGTCATTTGAGAAATTTGTACTCAATGAATGAATTGATCTTCTTTCACTTAATACTCAACATGAGGTTCGTTGGTGCCACTCCCGTCTGACACAGGTTGAAAGGTGTGGTGCATCCTGAACAGGTCGCCAGCCCTTCACATAGCCTAAATATGTTTTTGAAAATAATATTTTGTTCCCCAAAAAAACCAGGGCTATTTTATATTTTTATGTTACTGTAATTCATTATTTTTTTTAGAATCCTCATCTGATTTCTCCCTCTCTACGTGAGCAAAGTGGTGAGCGGTTAGCAGCAGTGTCATCACTGGACCGATAACATCATCTCTAATTTTGCAGTTATGTAGGAGGTGCTGTCGTGTGGTGTGGCGTATTTACAGTCAGAGGAAAACACTGACTCAGATGAAGTGATGACTCACTTTCTTTTTCATGGAACACAGTCTCAGAGTTTGGTTTCAGTGGAAACAAGAGCTTTACTATTACAAAACAAATCACTAATACATTTTTAATGTGATGCATAGCAACCCATATAAAGCCTTTCACTAAAGTGGTGTTTGCTGAGAATCTGGGCAAACTCCAAACACCAAGGAATGTCATGAAATATGGATGTAAGGTCCAGAAACTAAATGGATGTTGAGTTACAGTATGTCCTTTGTGCTTGTGAATTTAACTTTACTAATGGTGTATGTTTATCTTGTATTTTTAGACTTGTATTTTTAGTTGTAACTGAATAGTTAAAAAAAATTGGGGGGGAAATAAGATAATTATTTTTTGAGTGTCTGTTTGTACTGGATCAACATAGACTACATTGTTGACTGACTTTAAAACAGTTAAACCAACATCCAATACTATAATCTCAAGTTTCTTGAGGGTACTTCAAAAGTGTAGTAATCCTTTAGTTTACAACTGAAAATCCGTATTTCACAATTTGTCTACCAAGTTCCTTGGAAATGCAATGCAGCAACCCGTGACCCATGATTAGTCACTGCATATCTTCATAGGAACTGCCTTTCAATGACAGTATAATAAACATGTATTGTATGTATTTCTAAAACTCACATTGTTCACGCAGTGCGTTTAAATGCATGTTAAAAGTCCAATTTTAGTCAGACTAAGATAATAATTTAGTTTTCTTAAAGTCACGTAAACATGTTAGTCCGACTAAAATCGAGCTAGTCTTAGTCGGACTAACTTACCTGGAGAATGCGATTCATAGTCTGATTACTCCTGTATGCATGTATTTTTTTTAGACTGGATTCAGACTAAATTTCCTCCCTGGTCTTTGACCTGGACAACACAAGTAACCACAAGAGCCAATTTAATTTGTATCGCAAACGCATCCCGCCCGTGTGCCGTTTGTTTTTCTTTGACGTAAAAAAAAAAGGTCAACAGGAAACTAGAATATGCATTAGCTTATTGAGCGATACGGCGCCACCTACGGACACACGCAGCCAATAAACCGATTTTGTTCTCCGCTTGTATACACACGCCCGACAAGTTGTCCGATTGCCCGCCTTAGTCCGATTGCCCGTCTTAGTCAGACTATGATTAAACTGTGCACGTAAACATACCGAATACTGCTTTTAATTTGACTAATTTAAAGACAGTTAAAACAAAAACAAACAAAACATTCTTTAAACCTCGTAGAGTGCTTTAAAAGTGTATCAATCCTTTTAGTTTACAACTGAAAACCTACATTTCACCAGTTGAAATGTAATGACACCAGATTAGTCAGTTGCAGATTGTAGGAACTTCCATTCCATTACAGGAGTGTCGGCCATTTAAAGTTAACAGGAGACAGAAACAGGCTCATTCATCTCAAAAATGGAACTGCCCTGTTTGTGAAAACCTCACAATGCACAGTAGTGACTTCACATCAGCATGCAAATGATGCAATTACACAGTGTTTTAATCACTGATGTGATCAGTCTGCAGAGCTTACTCACACACTCACACCCTTCCCTCTTCCCCTCTCAGGTATTTAGTCGTCTCGCTGCCCGAGCCTTTGCTTTCACTCTCAGCTGGACCTGAAACCCCGACACAGTGTGTCCTGCCAATGTCAATACAGGTGCTCGACTAAGATATTTGGGTAGAAGTCTTGTGTGCACAGAGCTATGCTAATTGTCTCCTGCTAATAGAGGGGGCCCTTTTTCTCACCGGCCCTGCTGAGCCTCAGGGTGTCAGCTACAGAGGCAAAACAAGACCGTCAGGCTGGGATGATAGCAGCCGTCATCCGAGCATTATTTGCTCCTATCGCGCCTCGCGGTGCTTTTGTTTTTGTAATTCAGATCCGTTTTTTTTTTTTTTAAGCGTAAATAATGAAAATAACACGGCGCGGTGTAATGGTTTTGTGGAGTTACTTGAGGTGGTAGTTTTCGGCAAGAGCCATGAATTAACAATTTAAACAACAGCGAGTGACCGACAATCACGAGCCTCTTGGATTACAGAGGTTTTAGCCTCAGTCGCTACAACTTCAACAAGTGATCGGTTAGATTCGTACCTAGTAGTTTGCAGCTCTAAAAGCATGCATACGTAAAAACGCATAACAATCCACTCTTAACTTACTGATAAATAACGATTAAAAAGGAGGCCATGGTCCACATAAAAGATAAAGCAAACAAACATGTGTGCAGATAAATAAACACAGAGACGCGCGCTGCCTTCTTATCATCCCTATTCAAACCGCACACACACGCTCCTATTATGATAGCGTCTAAGGTTTTGTTTTTGTTTTCTTTGTGTCCAAGGTGTGTGTGTGTGTGTGTACTACGGCAGGTGAGCAGGGCGTGTGTGTGTGTGTGTGTGTCTGATGTGTTAATGCCGCAGCGCGAGCCTGTGAGTCTCCAAGTCCAGACGGACTCCACCCGGTGTTAGCTTCCCCGCCGTCACCCTGTAGTCACGTGAACGGCAGAAGCAGTCACACAACAACACACACACACACACATATTTATCCTCAAACTAAAAATTCAACAAGTGTAACAATTAGCTGACACTTTTGTAATTCGCCTCCGAGTAAAGCCCTAATTATAGCAGCGTTCCTGTTAAATATCAGCCTCGCTGACACAAGTTCAACAATGCTGCTTTTTTTTATTTTTTGAGTGACACACAATATGGAATGCTCAAATCTGACGTTTTCTCTCTCTCTCGAGATAAACAGGAAATGTCTTTCAGTGGTGGACCTCATACTTTTTTGGTGTCGGGGGCCCTTTGAAGTCCCATCGGTTCCCCCTTTTTGATAAACAAGGAAAAAGTTCCACATGTTCAACCTCTCTTCTGAGAAAAAAGAAGTCTGTGTGTGTGTGTGTGTTTGTGTGTGTAAGGGGGGGAGGGGATGGGAGCCCAAGTGCCAAAGCCACTGTGAATCAGTCCTGAATACATTAAGGCCACTCTCTTTAAAAGTGTGCCAAAGAGTTCACGGTGGAAGACGCCCCCCCCCCCCCTCCCTCCTCCCTCCAAGAACACAATAATGGGCTTCCAATGCGTTCCATCTGCGGCGGGAGAACGGCAACGTGAGTGCACGTGCTGGGCGCTCAACGATGCGTCAGTTTATGGCTAAACTTGCTATCGATAAATTTGCGGCGTGAATCTGTCAGGCGAGGATAAAGGGCTGCAGCGATTACTCGAGTAATTCGAGGCCTGTTTAGCGCCAGGATCGTTGTTCCACACGGAACGTTTTAGCAGACGCACATGCGGATTTCAGCTAGCGCGATGGCGGAGACGGGGAGGGAGTGACACAGTCACGCTTAAACAAGAAGCCAACATGGCGTTACCACAACAGCACGTCCTCAATGATTCAGCGTCCGAGCCGATAGCATCCGGTTGCTAACGCTTCCGGCAGACACTAACGTAAACATTGATGTTAGCTTATTTAGGGTGCTTTCACACCTACAGCATTTAGTGCACAACAAAACGCGTTTGGTCCCTTGGTTCGGTTCGTTTGCGTAGGTGTGAATGTAATCTTGGTACTTTGGCGCGTACCAAATCAAAAGGGTCCGAGACCACCCCTACAGGCAGGTCTCGCTTTATCCGCCCTACTTTGGTACGGTTCTTCTGGTGTGAAAGCAACCAAACCAAATGGGACGAACGTCAACGTTAACGCCTGACGCGCTTCCATGACGACTGCCCGGAAAAAGACGCGCGTGACGTCATGTTTACGTGACTACCGATTGTTAAAATGAGTCGCTAAAATAACGCTAAACTTTAAAAACAGAGGCACACATACGCAGTACACAGGTACGCTGGTTATTTGTAGCGCTGCTCTTTTCGTTAAATAAACAGACCAGCTCCAGTTAGACTGTAGGCGCGCTAACGGCGCTAAAAGAAGCTAATGCAGCTAACGGAGCTAACTGGTAAACGGTGCCTGGACTCCGGTGTCGCGGCATTTAACTATTATGTGTGTCTTTTTACGGTCAGTCGTCATGGAAACGTGTTGTGCGTTAACCTATTGCACAGCACTACATTTTTTCTTAAAAAAAAAAAAAATAATAATGTTGCGTTTTGCGTCCTCGATTAATCGCAAAATAATTGGTTGAAAACTCGATTACAAAGATATTCGATAGCGGCAGCCCTAGATGAGATTTAAGATGAAGGGAACGTGGAACAATAAGCAAAGTATAAATTCACAACAGCGACGGGCGTATTAGCGAAGAAGTGTGTCGCGCCAGATGAGACGTGGTGGCGTTTTTGTGGTGGTCAGACGGACACACAACGGTGCTCGAGGGAGGAGGGAGGAGGGTTTGGAAGAAGGAGATGATTGATGGCTCCAGCTGTCCCAGAGGAGAGGAACACAGGCAGACAGCTGGTCACCTGTAGCCCCAGACATGACTGTGATAGAGCGGCACATGGTATTGTGTTTCACTGGCGGAGAGAGAGAGGGCAACCAGTGCAATGCCGAGTTCAGCAAACGCACATTAGACACTGTCAAGAAAACAAGTGTGGCAGAGCTCCAGGGGGATGAGGAATCAAAAGAATTAGTGCACGAGACTAATTTAATTTTTATTTTTATATTTCTGAGCAGGTCAACACCAAGTGTTGTTGTTTTTTTTTTTATATCCCTGAGATTAGATACGCGGAAAACAACATGTTTTATGCCTCGTCGTCTTGACAGAAAACCACTAAACCATCATGTTTGCCATTCTGGATGAGATTATACTTGGACATGACTGCATCCAGAGTAATTGTTGTTTTGACACAAGTTACAAGAGAGAAAGAGAGAGAGAGGGGAAAAAAAATCAGAGGAGATGAGCTCACTCAGGCACAAGGATTAATCCAGAAACAAGAGGCAAAGAAAAGAAGAAAAAAAAAAAGAAAAAAAAACACACACACCCTCCCCCTCTCCGCAGCTGTTCGGCCAATCAGCACGCAGAGGAGCTGGTTTACTTGGAGACCAAAGAATTCTGTGTGTAGTGATGTGACATCATCAGCTGCCCATTAAAGGAGAGGTCACTTTTTTCACGTTGTTAAAAGCCAGTCAGTTTTTCCAAGAATCTGTATAAACACATCTACATGTGTACGACCTGTGAATGACCTGTTTGATTTTCGGTGTTTGGTGTTTGGTGTCGACGGGCTCTGAGGCAGGCACGATTCATAAACTCAGCTTCTTGCCATGGCTGTTTTTTTTTCTTCTTCTTTCTTTTCCTTTGTCAGTGCAACACAAGAAAAAGTGGACTTTTCAATGCTCCCATTCATAGACAAACAAACAGGGCCCTATGTTTGGGTCGCCCTCACTGCATACAGTACGTGTGTTTGCTCTTACTGGTTCTCTGTGTGTGTGTGTGTGTGTGTGTGTGTCTTTAGCTTCAGGGGGAAGAAGAGAAGGGAAGCTGCTGCCAGTTGGGGTTTTTCTTTATTTGGCAGTGTCACAGCGCTGTCTGACTAATGCATTGTGGATCATCTCTCCCAGGACGTTTGTTCTATGTTTTATTCATCGGCGTGATGTGTTATAGACTCTCCTCTTACGTAAGACTATTGATTGATTGGGTAATAGACTGTCAAAAGGATTGGCTCACTCAAGGCACCAAGTGATTTTTATATACATGCATGTATACATATATATATATATATACATATATATATATATACACACATATATATGCACATATATATATATACATATATATGCATAGATATATATATGTGTGTATATATATACACATATATATATACACACATATATATGCATAGATATATATATGCACAGATATATATACACATATATATATACACACATATATATGCACATATATATATATATATACATATATATGCATAGATATATATATGCACATATATATATATACATATATATGCATAGATATATATAAGTATATATATATGCACAGATATATATACACATATATACGTATATATATGCACAGATATATAAACACACATATATATATACATACATATACATATATTCATACATAAATATATGTACATACATATATATATATATATATATATACACATACATATATACATACACACACATATATACATACACACACACACATATATATACATACACACACATATATACATACCACACACACACATATATACACATAGATACAACTGTCATTTATCCCCTGATTTAAAAAAAAAAAAATCTCATTAAACCAATAAACACTTTTAAATATACTATTACTATTTTGATAATTAAATGTTTTATGTTAATGTGCTCATTTTATTGACCTTATTTTAACTCTGATTTTTTAAAGTTAAATTTGCAATGTTACAGCAAGATAATCAATAATAAAATAAATATAAAAAACAAATGACAGAAATAGAATTAGACATTCACAGGGTTCCTGTTCCGGGTTAAATTTAGGGCTTTTTAAATGCCATTTAGCATTAAATTTAAGGTTACTTAAGGACAACTTTGCTAAAAAAAAAATTTAAACACAAAATGTGACTTTTTAGTCCAGTGCAAACTTTAGAATATCGACTTCCCGGTGTTGGTATAGTGACGTCCTGGCCAAAAACCTGTTATATTGGTTCCGCTTCTACTGCCATTTTTCATTTTTATTAAATAACTATTACCAATTATTTTGAGATTTTCACTTACAAAAAATAATCATAAAAGCCTACTTCCGATGCGTGAGTAAGTTAAGAAATGTTAATACAGTAGAGTAGACAGTTAAGGATATTGCACAAGTGGACAATATGGATTAATCAATTAAAATCACGTTAGTTCGAGGGGTCAGTGAACCCTAAGGAAACTGAAAAGCCAAGAAAAGATCATGTTTACACAGTGTGACGAACATAAAGTTGCAGCAGATCCTCTCTCTAAGCCTTTACTGTGAAAAAATGCCACAAAGACAATGGACCATTTCACAAGAAACAGGGGGGAAAAAAGGTGTGTGTGTGTAAATCTGCTGCTGAAAGGGTTAATGATGAGGCACACGGGTGTTAGCGTCAGGGTCCCTGGCTCCAAGCGTATTGCCCCGTCCAATCACATCACTCAGCAATACTCGCGGCCCATTTCTCACATGACTGAGCTAAACCCTACTTCCACGGCGGACCCTACAATTGGCCTGCAGCTTGGGCCGCTCCATCACAAAGACTCTGTGATCATCGTGGACCTCTAAGCTGCCATCACACCCTCCCTCCAATCGCTCAGAAACGACCGGTCGGAGCTCGGGCAGGGGCCGCGTTGACGGGGACACATGTCTCCCAGAATTTACGGCTCCTGACGGCTCCCCTGCATTGCCCGGAAATCAATACGTGGCAAGCCGGTGCTTTATGGCTACATAACAGTTCTAAAAGATGTAGTGTTAGAGTGCACGCTGAGATATTAGCTCTGTTAAGAGCTTAGACAACAAAAGCAGAACAGGCCCCCCCCCATCAGCTTATTTTCCCCTCTGACTGCAGTGTTTACATGCAGCACATGCTTTCAAAGAAAGACAGAGGCTTCTTTACTGAAACACAGGAAGCTCTGCTGTAAGAGACTTCTCTGACACTGATATTAGGTCACACACGTGCTATGATTTTCACATTTACATACACTGTACATATATAGATACACATACATACATATATATATACATGCATGCATACATACATACATACATACAACACATATATAAATATCTATATATATAAATAAATACATATATACACATACACATATATTAATATATACATATATACACATACATACATACATATATAGTTTTATGAGAATTTTCTCACAGATTTGAAGGCTATATATCTATACACACACATATGTAAAGACACACATACATATATATATATGTATAGGTGTGTATAGGTATGTATATATAGATATGTATATATGTATATATATATACACATACATATATACATATCTATATATACATACCTATACATATACATATATACACACATACATATCTATATATACATACATACATACATATAAACACACACATACATATATACATACATACATATAAACACACACATACATATATACATACATACATACATATATACACACACACACATACATATATACATACATACATACATATCTACATATCTACACGTATATATACATATATACGTGTATATATAGCATTCAAATCTGCAAGCAAATTCTCATAAAACTGTAAAAACTCCACCCTTGGCTGAGACTGCAGTAGGTTTACTGCCATACGTACATGCAAACATGTTATTAACAGGCTATATCCATCCGCGCATACTGTCGTGCCATCATAATGTTACTAATCAGGGAACTAAGTGGCTCATAAAGGCAGAGGGTGAGAATCTGCCCGGTGAACGCAGTGGAAGTCCCTTCACCACGTCACACTCTCACTGACACCGACGTGGGCAGAAGGAAACCACGCGGCTGCCATGTTTCCCGTCACACATTCAGCACTTCCTCCTTTGTGTGTGTGTGTGTGTGTGTGTGTTCTCATAGTCTGTGTAAGCATTTCAAAGTGTGCGCTATATCACGGCGCTGATCAGGAAATATTCAGGTGTCAAACGGCTCACACGCTAGACCGAAACTTGAGACCGTTGGCGTGAGACTTCCTACAAAACAGTCTTTTTTTGAGTTTGTCGATGCAAACAGAGAAGCAAAAGTGAAAGTGAAGTTGTTTTGATATTACAGTAAAACGGTGGTTAAAAAAAAAAAAAAAGTGGCAAGAATTTACACGGAAACGGTAGTTTGGATGTGGGAAATTCTCAAAACATCCGCCTTGTGATTTCCGTGTAGAGCCCGAATATTATGCTACTTCAGGGAAATTAATTGTCATGTGTTGACAATAGTATCCAGTCATAATATGTGCTTTATTGTCCAGTTTCCTGTAAATGGGAACATAGATTAAAAAAAGACTCAGAGATGATTCTCCATTGAAGAACTGAAACTAATGATTGAGATATAAATCCTTACAAATTACTTTCCATTTCACTTTCTAACACTTTGTAAGATTTATTTAAGGAAAAATACACTTAAAATATGAAATTGTTGAACTGACTGTGGTTGAACCTCTGTGTGCTACACTGCTTCTACGTTTAGCCTGTCCTGACCTGACCTTTCATGACATCATACAGTCAGTGGAAACATCACCAGAGGACTTCTCCAGTCGTGACGTTGTTTTTGCCGGCGTTTTAGGAACGAAACAGCGAAGTTTCCCCCTTTTTTTTCCCCCTCCGTCTAATTTAAATGGCAAAGAGTTATGTAAAAGTTTCCAGATGGACTATTTCCCTCTCGTTAGCCCTACATTCCCTTGCATTAACTCAATGTAACGTAATAGTCAAAGTTACCTAGCGACGGAGCGCTATGTGAACGACAAACTTGTGGAATAATACGGAGATTCCTGCCAAAAACAAAGTTGACTAGCCTCCTGTACGCTCACATTTAATGGGCTTATTAATAATAATAAGGATCAATCTTTTGCTGTTAGCTATTAGCACCAACATAATTAAACAACTAGTACATACAGTACAGGAAGAACACGGTTACTGTAAGCCGTGGAAATGCAATAATCAGATTGAGTGTATGTGATGTAATTCAATTAGTTTTATTTCATGTCCGTCAAAAGATGGTGCCGCTCTGCAGTGACGTCTAATGAGTGGCATTTTTCCACTCGGGGCTGTGGAGGAGGACTATACACCACAGCAGGGGTGGAGGCAGGTGGGGGTGGCCAGGGTTGATGGGTGGTGGGGGGGACGACGACACACACACATGCACTCACTGAAGCTCGGAAGAATCAGCATCACAGCACGCCGCTGTTACCACGGCTACAGGGGCCGACTGCAGGTGCCAGGGCCGACACAACAACAGCGAGGCCCAATTAGAGAACCCTGGGAGAGGTGAAGGTAATGAAATCCAGCCCGGTTAACCAAAAAAAAAAAAAAAAAAATGAGTCAACTGAAAAAAAAAAAAAAGGCTGCTGGGTGGAGGTTAAGGCGTGGAACGCGGTCGCTGCAGAACCCCCAACCCCCTGGAGACGGAGTCGTTCAAATTTATCGACTGGCGCCCGGAGAAGTATATTGGACTTGGCGCACGCGGTGTTTTACGTCAGATATTTTAAGATTTAATTTAGTCAGCTGTCTCTGATTTGATTGCTTTACAACACTTTTTCTCCGCTCTAATCCTTCTTTTTTTTCTTCCCCCAGAGTCTATTTCAGCTTTTCTTAGCTACATTTACTTCATTCTGGGTATGCAATATATATATTTTTTTGTGTTTTCTGTTAAAAGTCAGACTTTTATTCATCAAAAGAGTTGCAAAATGAACCGAAAATACAGTCAAGACATTGACAAGATTAGAAACAATGACTTTTATTCCAAATAAAGACGCAGCAAAACTGTTTTCAGCTGTGCTAACATCATCGCACAAGGGTTTTCTAATCATCCAATAGCCTTTTAACGTCATTAGCAAACACAATGTACCATTAGAACACTGGAAATGGGCCTCTATACACCTATGTACATATTCTATTAAAAACCAGACGTTTGCAGCGAGAATAGTCGTTTACCACATTAACAATGTATAGAGTGTATTTCTGATTAGTTTAATGTTATATTCATTGAAAAAAAAAAGTGTACTTGAACTTTTGAACGGTAGCATCCCTTCCAGATATGACCTGCTCTTACTTTCCACCACCTGTTGTGTCTCTGATCAGCAGGGCTCTCTGATACGAATCAGCTTCCTGTTCCATGCTCGTTGTACCCGAACAGTCACATGACGAGCGTTTTCAGGTGCGTCGCGGTGGTTTGTGGACGCAGACGACTTCTTATTCATCGTTTTTTAAAGCGTTTCTGAACGAAAACGTGCGGCGGCTCTCACACTCAGACAGACATCACCTCCCCCAATACACACACAGACACACACATTGTCCAATGCGTGCACACACAAACTCCTGCTCCAGCCTCCAGGACTGGCCCCCGGTGCAGCTCCGGGCCTCAGAATGTGAGAAAGAAGAAGGGGACAAGTAGCAGTGTTTACCGAGCGCCACTGTCCACACATCCGCTCCCACAATGGCCCCATTGAGGGTGGGCCCAGGTTAAAGCCTATTTAAAAAAGGGGGCTTGTTTAACACTGAAGAAGAGGGGCCGCATACCCGAACCACAGGGAAGAGAGGGAACAGGAGGGGGGAGGGAGGGAGAGAGAGAGAGAGAGAGATTCACAGCAGGCTCCTTCAACCTCCAGCCTGGTGTTTTCTTCAAAGCTGGTGTTGTTGCCGACTCTTCACTTTTTCTCTCAGTGCACTTCTGCTTTTTTTTTTTTTTCTCCCCTTTTCCGTCTCTGTGTGTGTTTTAAATGTTCTTCACACGTGTGAAAGTAAAGTTTGGGGTTGAACAGGAGGGTAAAGGACAAGCATGGGAATATTCCCTCCTCCTCTTCCACTTCTTCCCGCCTTTCTCTTCTCCTCATGTGAAGGACAACCCTGGCGGGACTGTGGTCTGGCCCAGTGATTGTGGACGGCGCCTCGCAGCGTCTCGCACAGGAACCCCCCCCATTAATCACCAGAGCGAGTCTCTCGCTCCTGGTACACAAAGACCCCACACGCTGACTGCGTGGCGCGCACACATGCTAAAAAACACACGTAAACACAACCAATGCTCGCATATCTGCCTGCACACGTGAAGGAGAGAGGAGGAGGGAACGCCAAAGAGTTTGGACTTGCACTTAGAAGTGTCCGATCATCATTAATTATGCAATTTCATTTTTCCACGAGCCCGTTTTGGCGCTGTTATGAAATGTGACAATATGGCAACTACATAAATAAATAATGCATGTAAACAAATGTTTCTGCTAATCTTTCACATTATACCAGGCTGCAATAATCCAACCCAAAAATAATCCAGTTTGCATGAAGAGTATTCATGCAAACATAATTCTGACTTTTTCTTCAATTGGCAAATTCTGACTTTCTTTAATCTCCGAATCCTGACTTTCTTTAATCTCCGAATCCTGACTTTCTTTAATCTAGAAATCTGATTTTTTTTCTTTAATCTCAGAATTCGGACTTTTTCTTTAATCTCCGAAATTTGACTTTTTTAATCTCCAAATACTGACTTTCTTTAATCTAGAAATCTGATTTTTTTTTCCTTTAATCTCCGAATTCTGACTTTCTTTAATCTCAGAATTCTGACTTTCTTTAATCTAGAAATCTGACTTTCTCTAATCTCCAAATACTGACTTTCTTTAATCTCCGAATTCTGACTTTCTTTAGTCTCAGAATTCTGAATTTCTTTTTATCTATAATTCTGATTTTTTTTCCTCTAATCTCAGAATTCTGACTTCCTTTAATCTAGAATTCTGACTTTTTTTTAAATCTAGAATTCTGACTTTTTCTTTAATCTCCGAATTCTGACTTTCTTTATTCCCTGAATTCTGACTTTCTTTAATCTAGAATTCAGATTTTTCTTTAATCTCAGAATTCTGACTTTTTCTTTAATCTAGAATTCTGACTTTCTTTAATCCAGAATTCTGACTTTTTCTTTAATCTCAGAATTCTGACCTCTTTTTTTACGCTGCATAATTTAATATCCGATTTAATTAAAGGACGCAAACAAACACATTAAAGACGTGCACGGCGATACACACACACACACACACATATATATAATCCCACAAGTTGAGCAAAGCTTTCCAGGTCATTTGGTTGGAGAAATCCCTGCAGCAAATTTCTATTTCCATCAGCCGCCTTGAGCTCAGCGAGTCCATGTGTGTGTGTGTGTGTGTGTGCGTGTGCAGTCTGCCTATAGTAGGAGCTGAGGAAAGGACACCGCTGAGGTCATCCCCTATATTAAGGCTACAGGCTCGTCTTACCCTCATCGACATGATGCGCTGAAAAAACAACAACTGTAGCACGAGCATGTTTGAAGAGAACGTGTGAATGAAGTCACCGGGTGAAGCTGTCACATATTTAAAGGCAATTAATGCGATAAAAAGTTAGAAAGATAGAAAAGCAGTCGATCAACATAATCAAACAGGAAACAGGAAGAACACAATGCTACTGTAACTCATACATGCAATAATCAGATTATGTAATCCGCTGAGCTGTAGTGACGGTGTTTTGATGCTGCCGTGAAGGTGCAATGAGGACGACTATGAGACGAATGTGTCATTTATGATCATTATTACACACCGAGACACATCGTTACTAGGATATTTCATCCTTTTTTTCATGCATGTTGTTAATAATGTATGCCTGGTTCTCAGTTTTTGTTCATGTATTTTTGATGCATCGTGACAAAAACTATAGGCAATTTAAGGGTTAAAAACTTTAAAAATTAATTCATGTTTGACGTGTATGACGAGGACTGGTCGTTCATAATGTCTGATCCTCATTATTTATACACTTTTCATCTGTTTTTATGAGCCCATTTTGGCGCCGTTATGAAATATGACAATATGGCAAATAAATAAATAAATAATGCATGTAAACAAATTATACCAGGCTGCAATAAACCAACCAAAAATAATTCCGACTTTTTCTTTAATCGCCAAATTCTGACTTTCTTTAATCTAGAAATCAAATTTGTTTTCTTTAATCTCCGAATTCTGACTTTCTTTAGTCTCAGAATTGGGACTTTCTTTAATCTATAATTCAGACTTTTTCCTTTAATCTCAGAATTCTGACTACCTTTATTCTATAATTCAGATTTTTTCTTTAATCTCAGAATTCTGACTTTTTTTCTCAGCATTCTGACTTTTTCTTTAATCTCCTAATTCCGACTTTCTTTCATCACTGAATTCTGACTTTCTTTAATTTCATAACCTCTTTTTTTTTTAAACATTTGGCCCTTATACTCTTCCATAGATATGTGTGGAAAGGACTGATATTGGCTTAAAACAATTAAATATTATATATTATAGCTTCATTTCTTATGAACACATTTTGGTGCTCGAGGTGTGTTAATGTAACGTTTTAGAAGGTGCATCAGAGAGTTAATATTTAAGGTAACTAATACAATAAAATGTCGTAAAAAGTTTTTTTTTAATAACAATAAATGTGGAAAATGTACATACATTTATACAACATATCTGAAATGTTATGTTCTTCTTGAGTATTAACATGTGTCCTGTGTTGGTCTGGTGTTGGATGTGCAAGCGTAAAAAGTAAAAACAGGAGAAAGTGGATTGATTGATAGTGCAATCTGCAGGTGGAGGAGGAGGTGAAGTGGAGGGGGGGGGGGGATATGAGGAGACAATCATCTGTGAGGGTATGTGTGCACTTGTGTTTGTGCCACTCAGACATCCCCCCCCCCCCTCACACTTAATCCCAACCCAGCCATTATCATTTACTGCCCCATTGGTAACTAGCCATTGACAGGGAGGAGATGAGAAAGAGAGGAGGAGGAGGAGGAGGAGGAGGAGAGGAGGAGGAGGCAGGAGCCAGAGTCAGGCTGAGGGTCAATGACTATACTGAGCACATAAACCCACTGTAATGAGCAATATTTGTGTTGCAGGAGGAGGAAGGTTGTCTGGCTGAGATGGAGAGAGGGAGACGTCTGCACGTCACAACACTCCATTCGCCTCATGTAATATACATAATGTGTTTATTAGTTAATACTAAGAAAGAAAGAAAGAAAGCAAATAAGTTATTTTCCCTTTCTGTTTATTGTGCCTCATTTATCGTGTAATCTTTCCTCTCCTCCTTCTGCTGCGCTGCGTCTGTAATAAAGATCTCTGATCTTAATGAGACTAATCTCGAACAAGCAAGAGTTGAAACTGACAACGAAAGCCATCGCCATAAAAGAGAGCCATTTGTTTCCTTTATGAACAACGGGCGTTAACTGTCATCAGCCGCCGAGTGAATCATCGCCCTAATTACGCGTTATTGCGTAAGCGGCGCGTTTGTCGTGATGAAGCGAGATTAGTTTTGTTTAAATCTAAAAAATCCTGCGTGCGCTGAGGTAGAAAATGCAAATGAAGGCTGACACTTCAGAGTAGAACTGCCCATCAGTGTTGTAAATACTGTGTGAGATTAAAAACACACATACACACACACACACACACCAGAGGGAATCCAATCCCCGCTGCACGTGTAAACAGATTTCCACTTCAGTATGCTGTTATTTTTTTGTTGTTCGTGGAAAAGTGGAGGAGATTAAAGCCACAGATGTAAATTGTGGCTTCTTTAAAAAGCCTTCAACACCAAGCACACTTTGCGTTACCGTAGTTAGGCCGCGGTTCGTGCTATTGGAAAAGTTCCAACCGTTTCAGAAAGCTTAGACGTTGCACGTCAAAGCCAACACGTGGTTATTACGATAAATTTCACTCGCACCTATTATGATGGAAAATTGATCATTTCCTGAATTTCAAAAAATCATTAAAATTATTCCTTAGGAGATTTGCAAATATTTTCAATGGATCCTTCTTCAGGGCGATCCTGACTATTATGATGGTAAATTTCAAGTCATTCCGAGATACTTTTTGTTTTTGAGAAGAAAGTCAGCTCACTGTCAAAGTGCATCAGGGCAAATGGATCATTTCCTGAATTCCAAAAATTCATTAAAATTATTCCTTAAGAGGTTTGTAAATATTTTTGACGGATCCTTGTTCAGGGCGATCCAGACTATTATGATGGTAAATTTCAAGTTATTCCGAAATACTTTTTTTTGTGAAGAAAGTCAGCTCAAAAAGTGCATCAGGGCAAACATTTTGACATTTTGAGGCTCAGGTGTTAAAGGGTTTATCAATCTACACTGTACCAGCATGTTTAACCTCGTGTCTGTGTGTGTGTGTGTGTGTGTGGTGAAAGGCCTCACCAGTGTAAAAGTGACGGCGCTCAGGAGCACGGAGTGACAGCGCCAGAGTTTCACGGTGATTGAACGCTGAGTGACGATCCCCCGAGTGACCAGGTGTCACAGCTCCAGGTGCCGTTAATCATCTCAACAATACACACTCCTCAATCACACACATCAAACGCGCACGCACGCACGCACGCACACACACACGGCCAATCAGCCACAAATCAACACTTGTTGATAACAAAGATACAGAACAGCACATCTGTAACTCCTTGTATATCACAGATAGTGAAGATGGTACAAAAAAAAACATACATTCGAGTGAAGGGCAATGATATTTTTCACCCATTTTTCCAGAATAACTTTCAATATCTGGCATTTATTTGCAATTCACTGCTTGTTTAAAACACAAAACACTGTAAACCGTTGTAAACGGACACTTTTGAACAATTTTGATAGTTGAACAGTATAAACACATATTTAAAGTAACGTTTGGTTGAGTCTTTATTTGTCTCAATGTGCAAAAACAGGCCAAAATATTGAAAAAAAAAGAAGGTGATTCTCCGGCTTTCTTTAACAGCGCAAATGAAATTTGCCGTAATAACCGCACATAGGCGTTGATGTGCAGCAACTTCTCCGCTTTTAGAGTTTTCATTGAACGGATTAAAGGAGTAGGAGCGGCCTTCATCACGTCTTATCTTTGCTTGTGATTGGAAAGGATTAAAAAAAGAAGAAGAAGTAATCAGTCATAACTAAGTAAGAAGCCACTGGCATCAAAAAGAGCACTTATAGGTCTGTCAACATCTGCAGTAACGACTGTGATACCACTGATGACGAGTGTTTGTTCGCTGAGTAACGACCAGGTCAATTTCCCCCTGATCAACGTGCTAACGTAGCCCCCCCCCCCCCGATACTCTCATTAACTGAACTGGCACAAAACAACAAGAAACAACTTCTACTTCGACTTCAGGCTTCCCTTATTCCAGTTATCTCAGGACTGCGATTAGCGAGGAATCCGAATAAGTGTCAGTTTAACCCCGTAAAGAAAACAACAAGGGTGTCGTCGTAGCAGCAGGACGCGAGTAGATAATGAAATAATGGAGGTAAAAAGGCCTGGGATAATACAGCCTGTAAATCTTTTACAATCTAATTACAAGCAGTTTACAAAAGCGTTTATAGGCGTAGTCGTCGGTCATGTTCTGCAGTTCAAATATATGGCCCGCAGGCCAGAACCAGCCCACCTGACGGTCCGATCCGGCCCACAGGATGAATTTGTGAATCTAATCATAACGCGATATATTATACTTTTCAGTTCCAGATACCTGTGACCAAATGTTTTGAGCCACTGTGAACTGTAAGTTGTAAAAGCACATGAGTAGATGGTAAATTTATAAATTGCGTTTATTTACGGTTGTTCATCAATCCAGGCACCGTTTACCAGTTAGCTCCGTTAGCTCCTTTAGCATCGGTAGTGCGCCTACAGTGGAACTGGAGCGGTCTAGTTATCAAATGAAAAGAGTCGTTTTTAAAGTTTAGCGTTACTTCAGGGACTCTTTTTAACAAATCAGGAGTCGCGTAAACATGACGTCACGAGCGTCCTTTTCCGGGGCCGTCGTCATGGAAACGCGGCATGCGCTAACATTGTTAACGCAGTTAACCGCCGCTAACGTGCCCAGCGCTAGTTATTATGCTATTATTTTACCTACTTGAGATCAAACTGAGCCCTCTGTGGCCCCTAAATGATCCTAATCTTAATCTAAATATTAAAATCTGCGATTTTTTTTTTTTTTTTTTTAAACATAAAGAGAGACATTTTTTGCCGTTTCTCGAGGAGCGCCGTGTGACCCGCGTCCAAAAAATTCAACAGCAGAGGATTTAGATGAGGAGGAGGCATTACAGAATAACATGTTTCCTTTCTGTCTGATTAATGCATCGGTGACAGATGCTGACGGGATTAGGTCTAGATTAGTGTCCTTTTCCTCCGACTCTGTTTTCCCTCCTGTTTGCCACATTGCTCGTCCATTGGTCCTTTTTGGTTTTTTTTAAAGCAGGATCAGCTTCCCCCCCTGTTTTTCTATTTAACACCGACTGTTATTGTTTTGTTTATTCGTGCCTCGTAGGCGAGATTATTATTATTATTATTTTTTTTTTCCCCTCCACCACCACCCCTCCACTTTCACAAATTGACCACTTGACCTCAGTTCCATATTGAAATGTCAAATTCCTCGAGCAGGTAGCGTCAAACAAAGCGGCTTCCTGTGCGCCGTATAATCCGCCTCACTCCGCTGGCTCTGGCACTCTCTGTACTCTGTACTGTTTTCAAAGCATGACTCATCATTTTTGGCCTTTCATTATTAACCGGACCGTATCACAGCAGGATACGGGAAGTTCTAGGTGGATTCTGGAGCTTGTTTAGGCAACCCGAGATAAAGCTATCAGCAGCAGGAGAACACCCAGGCAACTAATGAAGTGTGTGGGGAACGCCACTTTTTCCCCCCTTGCTGCTCCCTGGAACTGCATTCACAAGCAGATGTCTGTTGGCAGAGGCTGCCAGATAATGACAAAGGATTAAATCGCACCATTCCCACACCACCACCAGCACCACCACCTCCACCAGCACCACCACCGGCACCAGCAGCAGCACTGTTTGTCTGGCCCTCTTTAAGCACAATTTATGGGCCCTGCAGAGCAGAGATAGATCGACTTCAGGAGTGTAAGCCTCAGAGGAATAAAAAAAAAAAAAGGGGGTGGCAATAATCGTCGGAGCGTAATTCCAATTCTGCTCCGTGATTTTGGGATTAATAAAAATGCTAATTCGCGGAGATGTGATGGAATTATTATGTTTTTTGCTGTTGTGGTAGAGAAAGATGACCAGTTCAAGCTTATATACTCTACATATATATGTTTATTTAATCAATGACAATTCGGGGAAACGCGATTCTTCAGTTTCTTTATAAAAGTTGAAGTAGATTATTTTTCATCATCAGTGTGAATGCATTCACTCCTGCACATGCTACGATGCACATTCATTTTCCACGTGTTAGCATTAATGCACTCGATATCATTTATTAAACCTGAATAAACAAGTAATAAAAATCTTTAAAAAACTTTAATGGCGCGCTCCTGCATAAAAGTAAAACATGATACACGCGGAATTCCCCCCCCCCCAAAAAAAACAGCTTTTAAATAGTTCCAAGCTATAATTAGCTGCTATTATGCCAATCAATTGAAATGTAGTTTCGCTTTTTCCATTAGCGCGACTCCACACAACTCTGCACGGCACGGTTCTTTTGCTTTTCCATCAGCGATAGTACCTGGTACTTTTTTTTTTTTACCTGCTGTGGTGAAGTTCCAAGCGAGCCGAGCTGATAATACGCGTGACGTCAATAGACCGCCGGCCTCTGATTGGTCAGTCATCACTGTAAGAGTCGTGAGCGACAAGAATCAAAGCCGAAATGTAGATGAGTTAAAAAAAAGACTTAAAAATCCTGAAAATTTTGTGTTAATATCCAACATTTAGCAAAGGAAACGTCTATAATCTCAATATTTAACAGAGGATTCCGGCGTATTTAGCGACAGCACTGTCAAAAGCCGGTGATCGCGAAGACACCTGCCGCAGGAAGTACTGAACGATTAGCTTTTGTGTGTTTGTGTCGCGCGTATAAAACAAAGTCACGGCAGTTTCATGCATGATGTGTGATGTGATGACTCCGCCCACGTTGAGAAGGTACTGTACAGTAATGGAAAACCAACCGAGCCGAACCGAGCTGGAACCGTGTAGTGGAAAAGCAGCATTAGTCTGTTGCGGTTGGACATGTTCAGCTAATACAGTTTGTAAATTGATTTAATCAGCGATTATCACGGCTTTATATCGTTTTATATCTTACCACCTTTAATGAGTCATGTCGTGTCATCAGCAGGAAAAACAAATGAAAACAATTAACCTGTGCAAACAGGGAAAGATTTGAAGATGATGAAAGCTATCTCCTCACTGTTTTGGACACAGAACAAACGTGGCCGTAAAACGAACTCATCATATTTCCACGGAAACTTCCTACACCGGCGGCCAAGTGAATAACAAATGAACGTGAGGCTTATAGGGGATCAGTGTGAAAGGGATACGGGTGTAATCTTTGCCCTGAATCACACACCGAAGAAGTCACAAGTGAGACTTTTTGTAAACGGTAAATCAATACAAAAACACTCACTGCAACTTCCTTCAGACTGATCTTTCAGAATTCTTGTGAGCAGCGATCGGCTTTAAAAAACAAACGCATAAAAGCGACTAAAATAAAACGGATTAAACCCATGCATGCACAATAACCTACAATTTCAAATCAAAACAGAGATTTTATAAGAGTTTTATTTGTAAAACACAGGAGGCAGTTTGGTCTTCCCTCGAACACGCGGACACTTTGTTACGCACACTGCTTATTTGGAGCGCATGATTTGTGCGCCTGGGCCCTGGCAGACTATCATTTGCGTGTGTTTTAAATGCAGGAGTCTCCACTGAATCAACCCCCGAAAATAACACGGTGCATTTTGTCATTTAGGTATAGCGTAATCGGAGGAGAGCGGCAGCGGGCGAGGCAACAATCAGGGAGAGAAGTGTTCTGTCCGGAGCTTGTGAACAGGAGATGAGGAGAAGGAGGAGGAGGAAGAGGAGGAGGTCAGGCTTTTGGGTCAGGTTCTGTTTTGGCCTCAGTGGAATCGTCAAAGAGAGAGAGTTGAAAGCAGGACAACCAGCCGCTCTTAATCCAGCAGATGTAGTGTGAAATGTAAGAGTCAGCCGTTTACAGTCTCAACTGTGACCATTTCTATTCAAGATCTCTTAATGTCGCTACGGTTTAGGCTAAACCAGACGAACTCGAAATTTGACTCAATCAAAATCGTTCAAAATCTAAAAACACGCTTAAGATAACGCGATCGGGGAGTTTACCGCATGTACGCATGTTTAAATCAAAACTCCCAGCAGGCCTGGGTGGTCTACATATGCTCCACAGGTTCCACCACCCACCCAGCTTTGAACCTTAAATAACAACAGAAGAAGAAGACGGAGAAGACGACAGCTGCAAGGCCAATCCAGGCCAAATCCTTTCTTGGGACTGATAAGGAATGGAATTTATTCTCTTCCACTTGATGTAACTTAATGTTTTAAAGTTCATGGATGGTTGGAAGACTTGAAATAAGCCGAAAAAAATAAGTGGCACAAGTCGATAAGTCGTGTTTTTTAGTTAGTTGGGTACCCGGTGGATGGGGTCACCACACCACACTGGGGTTAGAGCAGGGATGTCAAACGTACGGCCTGCGGGCCAGAATCGGCCCACAGAGGGGGTCCAATCTGGCCCGAATCCGGATGAATCATGTCATGAGGACTCAAACTTCGCGGCCCACTGCATGTTTATTTTTTGTTTAAATGTCTTTGAGAAGGCATGATTATTGTTTTTTTTATAGAATTTAAACATACATATATATATATATATATATATACATACATATATAGATACACACATACATACATATATATATAAAATAATTTGTCTTTGTATTTTTATATATTTCATTATATATATATGTACACACACATATACACGTATATATATATATACACATATATATATATATGCATATATAACATACACACATACATATGCATATATAACACACACATACATATATAACATACACACATATACATATATATATGCATATATAACACACACATATGTACATATATGCATATATAACACATATACATATATATGCATATATATATATAACATACACACATGTACATATGCATATATAACACACATACATATATAACATACACACATATACATATATATGCATATATAACACACACACATACATATATATGCATATATAACATACACACATATACATATATATATGCATATATAACACACATATATATATATATATATATGCATCAATAACATACACACATAAACATACATACATATATATATATATACACATACATACATATATATATATATATATATATATATAAATATATATATATATATATATATATAAATATATAGACTGTTAATGTTACAGAGAACTTTAATAAAAGTTGCTCATTGTCTCAACTTGATCTGAAAAAACAAGAAGTCGTTAACACCCCTAACTGTTGACGACTTAATCCAGAAACAGCCTAATATTAACAAACCGATGGGGGATTATTTCCACTGCGCTGTGACGAGGACAGTAAGAGCAGAGGAAATCGTCGTCCTCGAGCTGCGTCCCGCGCGTGGAAAACATACTGCAGTTCACGTGCAGGGAAAAAAAGTGTCCCGACACAATCCCTGTCTTTGTTTTGAGTAAACTGCAGCACTCACCTGTGACTGCAGTGGCATTGGCAGAGATCCAGAGACGTGTGTGTGTGTGTGTGTGTGTGTGTGTGTGTGTGTGTGTGTGTGTGTGTGTGTGTGTAGTCGGGCGCCTGTGCTTTGGGGTTTCCACACAGTCTGGGCCCCCAGAGGAGGATTTGCAGTCCAGCTAGGATTAGGCTCCCTGTCTTTACACAACAGTGATGAGGGATAAGGAGTCCACAGAGCTCAGGATCTCTCCAAAGTCCCATTAATACACAGCAGTACATCTCGGCACAGATGAGTACCTTAACCAGCTGAGCCCCCCCCCCCCTCCCAGTCTGTCCATGTTTGGTTATCGATGCCCCCCTCACCACCACCGCTGCTGCTGCGCCACTGGACAATTATGCCCGCGACCATTGGAGAATTCACTGAATGCACCAATTATCGGGGACATCTTCCTTCCATCTGTGCCGCCGCCGTGACCGCTTCTCATCAGAGGCTGATGAATCCTTGAGTGGCTCTAATCCTGCTCGTCATATCATCGAAGCTCATAATAATAATAATAAAAAATTTTGTTGGAGAGACTCTCAATACTGGATGTGAGTTTATATAACTATTCTGCAACAATAGAGGCAGCAGAGATGCTGGACAGTGTATTAATCTGCTCTCTCTGAGCCAACCTTCGTTATTGTTACGGCGCTAATGGAGGAATTCCTTGATAGAAGACTCAATATCACTTAAAATTCTCGTCTTTTTTTTGTCCAGTTTGTTTGCGATAAATCGATTAACTCACAAAGAGGTTTTTATTTTTTTTTTAATGTCTAAAGAAGTTAGCAAATGGATGGAATCGTTATCTTCAAACAAATTGATCCCAGTCTTATATAAAGTACCTAAAAGGGATACTTTTAGAGTAAAAGTACAAGTATCTTACCAGAAAATTACTTTTCTGTATAATATTACTTAAGTAAAAGTCTTAAAGTATGACATTTACTGTACTTAAGTATCCAAAAAGTCATTTTCTGATATAAAATGTACTTAAAAGAGTTAAAGGTGCCATATGTAAGAATGTGGCCAAAAACAGTTACTACATTCAAATTCAAAATACTGAGGTCTTTTAAGTTTCGTTTTTGAGGTAACTGGCAACCCGTGGTTGCTCGGCAGCTGAGACTCTACTGAGTGCAATGCTTGGTAGACGGCAGTAGGTGGTGCCACATGCCAAAAACATGATTTCAAAACATTAACATGATTTGCAGTCTGCAAAATATTTTTTTTAATGCAAATATTTTGTCTGTACTGTTGTTGTTGGTGAGTTCAGTTTGTTATATGAACATTATTCCTGAGTCTCTGTGACATATTAGGAGGATTTTATGGCCAGTTGCTTTAGATTTATTACATCATGCACCTTTAGTATTGAGCAACGGTAGCTCAGTTGTGGGTTCAATTCCTGACTCTGCTAGTCTATACGTGTCCTTGAGCATCACAGGCCGTTACCAACTCTTCTTCTTCTGATTTTATTTGGTAGTAACGAGTAACAAAGACAGGAAAATTAGAGGAAATGTAGCGGAGTTAAAGTAAAAGTTGCTCGAAATAGTATTTGTACTGAAGTACATCAAAGCGCCGGGTGTGTCGACGACCTCGGCGACCTGCACTTATTGCTAAAAGGTCTGTCGAATGCCTAAAATAATTAATTTGTCTGATGCTAAATCCAAAACCGCTGATGCACAGTACTTTAATTGATTCAAAAAAAGGTGAGAGAGAGACTGACAGGCAGCCAGGAGATGACGATGGTGCTTTTCAAGACGGTTGTGGTGTTAAGATTTCTTTTTAAAACTAAGCAGCTGTACGGAAAGCGAGGACGTCATGAACCGAGCGGTGAGTTCAAAGCCGAGACGCACCAAATTCATAACAAACTGACTTTTTTTTTGTATTCGCAGAGAGGAGTCAGGCATTTACAGACAGAAGATAAAATCACAAATTATAACAAAGCCTGAAAGAAATCAGAGCCTGTTAAAAAGTCACATCTGTGAAGGGACGGTGGCTACAGGAGAAAGATCTCCAGGCTCTGTGCTCAGTGGTCAGTGTGCAGACCTGTAGATGGAGAAAGGGAGCGGAAGAGGTGGAGGAGGAGGAGGAGGAGGAGGTGGTTGTGTGGTGTTGTGGTGGTGGAGGGGGTGGGGGGTCAGCTGTATTTAGCAGGAGAAGCTTCCTGTGCGTGGGCCTCATGGCGCCGGACGGGGTATGGGATTCACAATCCAACTTTGCTGTCTCCACAAAACACCCTTTGCAACGCAACAAAACACACACACACAAACGCGCACACACACACACACACAGACACACACACACACCCTCTGGCACCAACTCTGCTCTCAATTTCCTGCCAGTGATTCTGGCTGCTGGTCAGAGGGAAGGAAAAAAAAGAAAAAAGAAAAGGCGACTTCCTGACAGTTAAAGAGCCGGGACAATGACTCTGCTTAGATCACGGGTAAATAAAGGCGCTTCCTGGTACAACAGCTATGGTGTAAGAGCAGAGGATGAGAGGAGGAGGAGGAGGAAGAGGAGGAAATCTGCTCACTGATCTGACTCTGAAAAAGTGGGACAAATTAAAAAAAAAAAAAAAAGTATGCCATGCAGGTAGATGACACCAAAATAAAAGCCCCCTTTTTCATGTTTGCGTTGTCATTTCTCTGCACAGCCGTTGGTTATTGATGTTTTTTTTTTTTCTGCATTTATGTGATCGATAGGCGATCAATAAAAATGAATTCCCTGAAGGCGTAGAAAGCATTTTAAAAACAGACTCTGTCAAAGGTTTGGAAAATGACACTTTTACAGTACGTATAATTTAAAATAACATATCTTAACGGCATCTCTATGTATGTATATATGTATATACTGTATATATTCACATATGTACACATATATACACACATATACATATATATATAAATATATATATACACACACATATATATATAAATATATACACACACGCATATATATATATATAAACATATATACAGACATATATATATACATATTTATGTATATATATAAATACATATACATACACACACATATATATATACACATATATATATATATACATATACACACATAAATATGTATATATATATATAAATAAGATAGATCAGATCTTTGATGTGTCATGTGCTGGTATTATTTAATCTATTATTAAAGAATTTAATAAATGCAGAAAAGTACATTTAGTTAATACTACACTGGCTGTTATTCCAAAAAATACAAATTCAGGGCTCCTTAAAACACAGACGCAGACTCACCTCGACTTTGTGTGCACATCGCTTCAAATTGTAAATTAATTAGTAGTAATAACAATATAATATATATATATATATTAATAATAATAATGTTATAATATCATAATAGTAATTGTAAATACCCTTCAGTAAAACGTCTGCAGGAGCAGAGCAACAGTGCTCTGCAGACTGTGTTTACATCAGTGATCTATAGTCACATCTAACACCACATGTAGACCCAAACATTAACACACAAGGTACGCAAACCTCTAACTAACTTGACCTTTAGTTTTCACCCGTGACGAACAATCACGAGCGAAGACATTATTTGCGTTGTGATTAAAAGCCCGAGAAACGCTGCGTCCGCACGGCCGCGGAACAAACGTTTTAACTTTACACGGCGTTCGATGTGCTCACAAAACAATTTTCAAAATTCACGGACATTACAAGGCTCGGAGGATGTTCCTAATTACAGGGCAACATGGAAACCGAGTCTGGTTTTACCCCTGGAGGGGGGGGGGGGCAAAAGAACACAGAACACACATCAGGGCCGGAGCCAGTTTTACTGTTGTTGCCAAGGCTGAGGAGAAGAGCGAAGAGGAGGAGGAGGAGGAGGAGGAGGAGGAGGAGGAGGAGGAGGAGGAGGAGGAGGAGGAAGTCCTAAATCAATCCCACTCACTGAGGGGCTCACAGTAGGAAAGAGGCTGTCATCAACAGGAGGTGGATCTGTCACGATCAATTACAAAACCGCAGGGAATAGCTCTAATGAATTGTGAAACCGTGCCTTTTGTCTTTTCTTTTGTTTCAATTTAAAGTCTGTGCGGATTATTTCAATTAATAAAAAAAAAAAAAAAAAAAAAGCATATTTAGGACATTCTCTACTACACTTTTAATTAGGCAACTTATCTCACGCTGTAAAGATAAAAGTTCAACAGCCGTTTCTCACTCATTATTAAAACTTTAAGACATAACGATGCCACGAAAGAAACATCTGCTCTATAAGCAGCTGTAACTCCGTCAGCGTTTTTTTTTTTTTTTTATCAGCCACCAGCGCTTATCTGCAGGCACAGATTGATACCATCTCCGTCTCGGAGATGTAATCTCTGCCGCGGCATCTTTATTCTGCTCCACGCGCTGCTCTCAGAAGGAGAGGACAGGGAGACAGATGAGCGGCGGCGGCGGCGGCGGGTAAAACTCTACACACTCTACAGTCAATGAAACTGAATGGGAAGATTGTGCAGAGCCTAAATAGGTCAAAAGAACTTGATACGACAGAAACACAGAGGCGGCACACGCCCTGAAGGTGGACAACCTGTACTGTACTGTGCTGTGGTGATTTAACGTTAAACACAGCTGTACACTTTGTATTTATACATAATAAACTTTTTCAAACACAACCTCAGAGTCAGGTGTTGTATTGATTCCTGCACAATTTTTTTTTTAAACCAATGTTGGCCTTCATATGTAGGTCAATGAGGCTGCAGACTCACACAAGTGCTCCAGTCTGATATTTAGGTCACACCCTAATTACAGTGGTGGCAGAGAGAGAGAGAGAGAGAGAGAGGGATGAGCTCTGCAGGGTAAATATCTGTTGGATTACAGCCATTTTCTTTTTGAATATATATATATTTATATATTTTTCCCCCCACAGTCATTGTGCGACTGTGTCCTGGCAGGAGCTCAGAGCAACAAACAGCAGTGGCAGGGAGAGAGATGACAGTCTGGGTGATTGGGTTTGAAAGTGGACCTGTCTAGCCTCTATGCTAATGCTCTGGCTGCTGGCGACGCTCTCTCCAGTGAGCCGCGACCCTTTTTCTTTCTTAGATGACATCACCATTTTACACAAGCATGTTAACATCATTTGGGGGGGGGGGGGGGGGGGTGCAGCAACATGACAGCATAGCATAATAAGCACTTTATATATATAACTATATATACACACACATATATATACACATATATACGTACTTACACACATACATATATACATATATATACACATACACATATACACACTTATATATATACACACACACACACATATACACGCATATACACATATATACATATATACACACATATACACATGCATATATACACACATGCATACATATATATACATATATACTAATATACACACATTTATGTGTGTGTATACATATGTATATATATATGTGTATATATGTATACACAAATATATATACACATACATAAACATACACACATACACACACATACATACATATATACATACATATACATATATACACACATTCATACATATATACTAATATATACACATATGTGTGTGTATACATATGTGTATATATGTATACACATAAATATATATACACATACATACACATACATATACATACACATACATACATATATACTTATATATATATACACACACACATAAACACACATATACATATAAACATGCGTATATACACACATATATATGTATATATATATATATATATATATACACACATATACACATGTACATATATATGTATATACACAAACACAAACGCACACACACATATAATATAGTCACCACAGCTGTATTCAAGCCTAAAAACAAATACATAAAATCCATCCTGCATGCCCAAAATAAATAAATAAAAATAAAAATCACTGTGGAGGTTTTAGAGGAGGCAAAAAAACACCACTGTTGCCAACCTTATTTTACCTCTCCAGGGGAGTCCTGGGAGAATAAGCACACTGAATGTAAAGTCAATACCACCATACACAAGGCTCAGCATGTGGTCTGCATCAGATCAGCCCCGGGAGTGATTTCTCAGTGAGGAAGAGGACTCATTTGAAATCCTCCCGAATACACAACAGAATTGAAGCGCATACCGATGCTGGAGTCTGAAGTGGAAATGATAAACATGCAACTGCAGGTGGTGGGAATAAAAACAAACTCCTGTTTCTTTTTCTTAAAAAAGAGAAGAAATGGGGGGGAGAAAAAAAAACAGATAGTTGTCGAAGGGGAAGGAGGCAAGAGACGGAGTTCACCTAATTCACCAGACTGTGATTAGTGTGACAGATTTAGTGCACGGTGACAAGAGGGGCTTGCACTCTAATTGATGGGGGGATTTTTTATTTTTTTAAACTAACTTAAGATGATCATGGCAAAGTGACACTCAACTCCCACATATGCTGCTGGCAAAATCTTGACAGATTACGTTTGAAAATGTTAATCACGCTTGTGCAACATGTGCACCGAATAACAACAAAGATAAAGGTAAACATTTTTACCGCAACCTATTTCTTCGTTTAAAATGTAGCTGGACGATGAAAGAGGAAAATAAAAAAAAAGATGAATTAGAAAACATTTTTTTTAGTGTCCCCGAAGCACATTGTGTATCTATGAGTCAGCAACATTTCACCAAGAGTGAGTGCTTGTGGGTTAACTGTGGGTTTCCCAGTTGCTTCATTACCACCTGGCACTCTACATCACATAAACTGGCCCAGCTGCAGGGTTAGGTCCTTCAACAGAAATCCCCTGTGAAGTGTAGCGCATGAATGTACTGCTAAATAAAACAAATAACATCCTACGACGAGGAGGCACTTTAATAAGACAAGATAGCTTTCTCACCGACCTGGGAGTTAAACAGTCAAACCTGTATTATGCATTAAAAAAAAAAATATTAATGGGGCTTCATGCATTATTTATGACTGGAAAACAAGTTAGCAGAGTTTATTATTTAACAATAGAGGAGTCTTTTTCTCAGCCCTGCTGTTCCGACAATGAGTTTTAAAGACATAAAACTGAGCTTCAACTAGCATTTTAGGCTGAGTCATGCTCGTAGCCTGCTAACACTAGTTTCTTTGTTTTTGTAAAGATTGAAATACTTTGGCAGCTTTGTTTTAAAGGTTGTACAAAGGTAGTAGAGACTTTTACTACTGTGTAACATCGTCTAAAATACCATAAGTTAGCGTTGTCTTTGTGAATTATGCTAACATGTAGCTTAAAGCAGAACAGTGCGGCTCCGTGGTTGTAGACTCGCTCTCTTGTTTGCCTCTTTTGAGTGAGCTTCAAAGCAGAAAAAGATAGTTTAATGACAGCTGGTAGTTTTGAGTTTTAAAGACATAAAACTGAGCTTCAATGGGCCACAACTAGCATTTTATGCTGTGTCATGCTCGTAGCCTGCTAACGCTAGTTTCTTTGGTTTTGTAAAGATTGAAATACTTTGGCAGCTTTGTTTTAAAGGTTGTACAAAGGTAGTAGAGAATTTTACTTTTGTTTAACATCGTCTAAAATATGATGAGAAATTGTGTTAGCGTTGTCTTTGTGAATTATGCTAACGTGTAGCTTAGAACAGAACAGTGCGGCGGCTCCGTGTTTGTAGACTCGCTCTCTTGTTTGCCTCTTTTGAGCGAGCTTCAAAGCAGAAAAAGATAGTTTAATGACAGCTGGTAGTTTTGGTTGTTATTGTGCGACGCGCATACATCTGACAGACCACACATATTCTACTTAAGACGATCCAGCTGCTTACAGAGGCCGAACAATGGCTTGCGTTTTCCTTATATTCGGCTAATCTTACATGTACTGTATGTGCGCCACACATCAAATAAAAAGCACATTTCAGGCATTTCCTTCAACTTAAGGGGAAACAGAAAAAGGAACAAAGACAAACTATGAAGAAATGATTCAGGAATTTTTGTAGCCTAACTACTATTTTTATGCCAGATTCAGAAACAATTTGTTCCTTTTTAGAAACGTCTTATTAAAATGATTTGTTTGCGTACATATACTTATTCAGAAAGTGTCTGGACCGAGCTTTAAACCCATTAACTCAACTCACCTCAAGCCAGTATAAACACTTATTTTCTTTTTCGATTTCTGCCATTTGCAGCAATCATTTTCACTGCCATGACTCGCATAAATGTGCATAAAAACACTTTAACGGCGACACAGCTGTTGTGCGATGGCGTACGAGTGGTTCAAAAACTAACACGTACTGTGAAAACAGTTTGAAACGCTGAACAGTTGGATTTGATTTTGACATTAAATAAAAATAAATAAATAAAATTGACTTATTTTCCAAAACAATTATTAAAGGTGCATTATGTAATAAATCTAAAGCAACTGGCCATAAAATACTCCTAAAATGTCACAGAGACTCAGGAATAATGTTCATATAACAAACTGAACTCACCAACAACAACAAGTACAGACAAAATATTTGCATTAAAAAAGATATTTTGCAGACTGCAAATCATGTTTATGTTTTGAAGTCATGTTTTGGCATGTGGCGCCACCTACCGCCATCTACCAATCATTGCAGTCAGTAGAGTCTCAGCTGCCGAGCAACCACGGGTTGCCAGTTAAGTCTGAGTTACAATGGCAGAGAAAACGAAACCTAAAAGACCCCTGTATTTTGAATTTGAGAGTAGTAACCGTCTGTGGCCACATTCTTACATATGGCGAAAATACCCGTACATGTATAGAAAAACGTTAAAAAACAAATATGTAGCTTTGAGCAAAACCAATGTGATTTTTGGATTCAGCACATCACAATTATCCTAAATCAGCTAATAAACTTAAAGGCGCCATATGTAAGAATGTGGCCAAAAACAGTTACTACACTCAAATTCAAAATACCGAGGTCTTTCGGGTTTCGTTTTCTCTGCCATTGTAACTCAGACTTAACTGGCAACCCGTGGTTGCTCGGCAGCTGAGACTCTACTGACTGCAATGATTGCCACATGCGCTTTTTATATGCCAAAAACATGATTTCAAAACATAAACATGATTTGCAGTCTGCAAAATGTTTTTTTTAATGCAAATATTTCAGCTGTACTGTTGTTGTTGGTGAGTTCAGTTTGTTATATGAACATTATTCCTGAGTCTCTGTGACATATTAGGAGGATTTTATGGCCAGTTGCTTTAGATTTATTACATAATGCACCTTTAAACAATAAATGATGTGTTGACCAGTGTAATCAGTGTATAACACTCGGGTGACTGGTTCACCTAACTGAACTGAATACGCCTTCACTGGGGTTTCTAATTACACCTGCTTTACCTGGTCCCGGTCATGAGAAGTTCTCAGTTGTGATTCCACTCGAGAACACAAAGTTTTTCTCTCTCTCTCTCTCGGCTGAAGAAAGAGATCATCTTACAGCCTGGAAAGGAAAAAGGCAGCACTGTCACTCAGCTTCTTTTTCTTGTTACCCATCCCCATCAGCCACATTGAATATTTTTGACTTCTTTCCCACTGCGAGAATTCTGCGTGAGCTGTCCTAACAGTGAGCGAAAGCAGGAAATATTTCCTCCTTAATCTTAAGCCTGTTATTCTAAGGCTCTTTTCCCCCCTGGCAGAAAAGACACAGTGGATGGCTTTTCCCCAGTGTTATCCCTTAAATCTTCCCCAAGTTATTGCTGGCATTAGTCTGGGTATTTCAGCTGTGATATCAAAAGCAACACAACGGACGCATCAGAAACACAATGTCCTATGAAAACGCATGAAGGGAGAAAACCGTATCGCCTGTTACAGACACAGTTTATTCAGCAGAGGCTGTTTTACAATTAAAAAAAAGAAGCTGAATTACGTCATGCGATGAGCGTCGGGGTTTCTAACAACCAGACCTGTGTCTCCAACACAGAAGTGTGTGTCGATAGCAGATAATTGCACGGTTTACATCATAGACACACACACACACACACACACACACACACCGATGCATGCATGTCTGCTTCAGGAGGTGATTTTCTCAAAAGGAATGTATGATGTCAGTGTGTAAAAACCATGGGCTGGAAAATACAAGACCAAGCCCTTAAAATTAGCGAGGAGTCAACAGCACGGCAAATGGGGAAGGTGGGGTTTCCTGATCAACCCTGCCTTATGTTTTTTTTTTTTCTTTCCCTTTCTGCTGATGCTGTGGAAACTTCAAAGAAGTCAGAAACCGAGGAGGCGGTGAAGGGGTGAACAGGATCTGTTTTGTTTTTACCGCCGACTGCTAGGTAACTTGGCAAAGGACCAGGGGGGGGGGAACTGGGAGGAGGCGTCAACGTCATCATCTGCAACTCATGTCGTGATCTTATCTCCGCGACACCTGGTCTGCAGCGGAACGGAACAGAACGACTGCAGGGCAGGAGCAAATCACCGTTTCAGACCAAGTGTTACCAGGCTGCCACACAAACACCATTCGTCATGCGTCTGTAATGTATGCTCAAGTAAATTACAACAATATGTGTTCTCTCTCTCTGTGAGCAACTCCCCTTCCTTGAGAGAACATTAAACTCGTATGAATATTACACTGTTCACATTAAGATATCTTGGAAATAGTGATGTCATGAGTCCAAACTCCCCTCATTACGACCTGAAAACTGACAAAGCCGCAAAACCAAACGCAATAAATCAACGGCATCGCGAGTACATTACGAGCTCAATGTTATCCTTAAAGGGGTCATATTGTACCCTATTTCTCCAAGTTAACCGAGGTCCCCGGTGTCCTAATGAACAGCCCTGTTCAGAACGCTCTGTTTAGCAGCATCTCTTCAGGTCCACCTTAAAAAAAAAAAAAGGAAAAACGAAACTTAAGCGACAGGAAATGACATCAGCCACAGAGGCTACTGGGAGCTAACAGCAGTTAGCATTTGGAAAAGCGATCATTTGCAGGCTCTAGCAGGCACATTGCCGTCATATATAACATGTATCCACTGGACAGATAAATCCTCTGAGGCTGGAAGTTTGTGTAGAACTCTGTGCTGCACTGTGGAGCCAAGAAGAGAACTTTTCACGGGCTTCCGGTTTTCGGATACTGTTGCCCTCACCAGAGACAACAATTCCATGTTCCGTGTTTTATCTCCTGTACTTAGACTGAGGAGGACCACAAAAACATGACTGAGTCATCTTTTTTCACACTTTGGCGACTGCTAGGCCCTCAGAGACCCAAATATAAGTATTTAAATGATTAAAACGTTGATTTAGCATAATATGGCCCCTTTAAACGGTCAAATTTGGGCATTTTTCACTGCAGAAAATAACCATCGCATGTAACACATGAAGAATGTTGTCAATCTATAAAATCAATCAATAAAAGGTTACGTTAATAATGTAGATAACTGCTTTACAAGCGTAGAGGGCCTTTAACCAGTTGAGATTTTCCACCAAGATGTAATTTACCGCCATTAACGACACGTACAATAAAGGAAAGACAGATTGTCTTTCAATCAAATCTGCTTTTTATGTATGTATCATGTGATCCGTGAATCGCTTACAACGACACAAAAGAGCCATCGATCTAATCTTAAACTCACTCAACACGAGCATCATCCCAGTCGACAAACATGAGTCATCACTACTCGTGTTAATTCAAGGACACCCAGCGTACCAAGAACAGTGATTTTTCTCTATGTCTAGGAAGATAACCGTGTGTTATTATTAATATTAATATAAATATGACATGGAGAGCACTTTCAATTACAGAGGAGGGACATGGGAGCAGTCTTGGCTGTGTAAAGAAGCCTCGCTCGATCATGTTCTAGCTGCCAGGAGTGGTGAAACGGTGAGGCGTTTGAGGGTTAGCATAATGGCTACCTTAACCATAGTGGCTGGTAATTATTAAAATGTTAGGTTGGCAATTCATTTTTGCAAGAGAGTGGCACATGTGTGTGTGCAGCAGTGCCGTTCACTGTACTGTGTTTAACGCCGATCCTTTACGATGAAATGACTCCCCAATCATTACTCCCCCCCCCCCCCCCCACCCCACCCCACACACACACACGGAGCACCTTCCATTTCCTTTGATGCCTCTCTATTCACAGAGATCAGAAGCGGCAGACTCCTGCACATCCATACATTAGCAGGGAAATAAGCTGCCTGCACACTGTGTCTCCAGAGTGACTGCATTACCAGGTCAGTTATTTTAATCAACCCTTCAGCGCCACCAACCTCTCACCTGCATTCACTATTCCCCTGCTCAATTCAAAGTCGTTATGATCAACATTTAGCTTTCAAGATATGATCCTGCTGACTGTCAATTCTGAGGGTTTTTTTTTGGGGGGGGGGGGGCACAAGTAGCTGTGAGCCAAAGTGATTATTGACTCTTCCACCGGGGCTATCTATATCAACCCCTCTTATCTTGTTTGCTGGTCACGACAGCTGATTGTTCCTGCAGAGCAGCAGCAGCAGTTATAAGGACCACAGGGAAAGCATGTGCATGTCGTAAACAGTGAGTCAGCAGTTTGACGCCAGGTGTTGCTCTCTGAGCCTAAAGGACAACAGCCGGACGGTCAGAGGTCACTGAAATGTTGACCTTAAATTACATAATCAATAAAGATTGTGTTACGTTGACTAGCGTTGACTGTAATTGAGTCGTTTTTTTTGTGTACCTGTAAATTTGTAATTTTTACTTTTACTTAAGTATGTTTTTTTCTGAGGAGAGGTGAACGACGAGGACAAGGCGAACGACGAGGGACAGGTGAACGAAGAGGACAGGTGAACGACGAGGGACAGGTGAACGACGAGGACAGGTGAACGACGAGGGACAGGTGAACGACGAGGACAGGTGAACGACGAGGACAGGTGAACGACGAGGGACAGGTGAACGACGAGGACAGGTGAATGATAAAGACCTGTGAAGGGTGAGGACAGGTGAAAGATGAGGACAGGTGAACGACGAGGACAGGTGAGTGGTGAGGACAGGTGAACGACGAGGACAAGGTGAACGACGAGGACAGGTGAACGACGAGGACAGGTGAATGACGAGGGACAGATGAACGACGAGGACAGGTGAACGATGAGGGACAGGTGAACGACGAGGGACAGGTGAACGACGAGGACAGGTGAACGACGAGGGACAGGTGAACGACGAGGGACAGGTGAATGATAAAGACCGGTGAATGGTGAGGACAGGTAAGCGACGATGATAGGCAAAAGATGAGGACAGGTGAGCGACGATGACAGGTGAAGGATGAGGACAGGTGAACGATAAAGACATGTAAATGGTGAGGACAAGTGAACGACGAGGACAGGTGAACGACAAAGACAGGTGAATGACGAGGACAGGCGATCGACGAGGACAGGTGAACGATGATGACGGGTGAATGACAAAGACATGTAAATGATGATGACAGGTGAACGACGAGGACAGGTGAACGATGAAGACAAGTGAATAACGATGAAAGGTGAATGACGATGACATGGGTGAACGGCGAGGACAGGAGAATTGGTGCTAATTCAGCATATGTGACCTTTGACCCACTTTGAATGATACATTATGTGTTTTACATATTTTACTTTGTCAGCACTTCATTTTGTAAAGTGTTGTCTTTAATTAAAAACAATCCATGTGAGATTTGTGTTCCCTTGTCTTTCTTGCACAACACAAGAAAGAAGCCCCAACCTTGTTAGAGTAAGTCAAGTACATTTCAAAAACAAGCTACTTATTTAACTAGTACTCTTTCCACCTCTGGTATACAAGTGTTGCAGCGATGCCACCTGGGGATTTACAGAAACTGAAACTAACCACAACCCGTCCAAATATGACAGAGTTGACAGGAACTAAGCAAATTAGTTTAAATTTACAACAACCCCAAAAAAATATACAAAGACAAAATTAACAACAGATTATAAAAACAAGTGTGCCTGTGTCAAATGAATTGCACATGTGGAGCCTTCACAAATTGTGCAACAGGCTTGAGATCCAAAAAGCACAAAGAGGAAAAACTCAAGGCAGAAACGAGGAAAAGGAAAATGAAGAGAATCAAAACAACATCCAAATCCAGACCATGGTGATAAACTGCACCTGATCACTGGAGCTTATCCCACTCTGCCATGCTGCACAGCAGGGGTCTCAAACTCCACTCTGGTTTATTAAAACATTCAAAAAGTATCTTCCTGATAATATTTCACAGCTTCAAAATAGGTGTTTCGATATGGAACAACATAGAGTTCACAATCAAAACTCATTTATTGTGCAACATGAATCTGTAAATCATAAAACACGCAGCAATAACCCGTGACAAATTAAGCTGCATGAAATTGACAAAAGGTTCATTATGGTTCAACCACACTGCGGCAGAAAGCGCGTGACGACACATAAGAGGGAGCTTGTTGACAAACATGCGGGCAAGAAAAACGCGCACCTACCTTCCAGATACTAGACTGCACCCAGGAGAGGAGAAGCTCCGGCGGAACCACACGCAGCCACCACCAGACCATGGATCCGCCACGCTGCAACAAGTGGAAACCACGTTACCAATGCGCATTTTGCGCATACAAATGAGCAGATGAGCAGGTACAGGTGCGGTGTATTTATTTACCTGTGCGAGTGCGCAATGGATGGCGCAAAGAAGCACTCAGAATGCGGCCATGATAGGTGAAAGGAAGCGGAAGCGGAGGGAGTGCGCAATGAGCGCACCTGTGCGTGTAACTGCGCACACAGCGCGCAGCGATCGCAGCTGTTCGCAGTGAGGTGCGCGGGGTGAGCTTGCGCAGTGGCGCACCACAGCTCGGAGCGAGGGGCAGAGGCGATTCTAGAGTTTGTAGGGGCACTAAGCAAATATTCCCAGGGGCCCTTCCTTCCAACCAGTGTTCATCACCATTATGTTACAAATAATCTGACACCAACAAAAAATGTACAGTTCAAAATGTTATTTTTTTTTCGAAATGAATGAAATAACATGGAAAAACCTTGCAATTAAAAAGTATGTGTAAATATAAATGTAAAGAACAATAAAATACTGTAAATAGCTTTTAAAAAACTATATAAACTTAGTAAAAAAAAAAAAAAAACCTTACACTGTAAAGAACCCACATTATAAAACAATATAAATATATAGAACAATAAAATACTGTAAATGGTGGTGATGGTGGGGGCACTGAGCTCCTAGTCTGGGGCGCTATAATCTTATAAGATTATATCACAGTAACAATATTTGTGATGATATTTCACAGAGTTTCAAAATAAAAGTGTTTGTTTTGATATGAAACAATGTATAGCTCAAAGTGAAAACCTATTTATGATGTAAAACTTAATGTCTAAATGTATGGAAATTCCACAAAAAGTGGAATATTTTTGTGTTTTGTTAAAAAAACCAAACAAAAACAGGAGAAAAGTGGTGCAGTTTGTGTGACTTTCACCTCCGCTGACCTCACTGTGTCCCTGCTCAGATTCATTGATAAGCGTGGAGACACAGAGAGTATCAGTGACCGTTGCTCTGTGCCAGAGTGTCTCTCCTCTTCATATCGACTGTGTGGACGTTTCCTCAAGACGGGAAAATGTTCCCGGGCAACGATTAACCCAACTGTCTTATCAATAAAGGCCTCAATGCTTGAAAAGTAGAGGCACCGGAGAACTTCCGTGTCCCTGTTTGGTCTCTATTCTATTCTGATTCTTTTATTATACATACAGTACGTCATCCATGCGAGACTCGAATTATTTTACATCTTTTACCTCCTTATAGGAGGTTATCCCGAGGACACGTCCCAGACAGGTGGGATAAGGTCAAGTTAAGGCAGAAAAAAAAACCACACACACAAGAAGCTCCCTCATTCATTTCAATTAGCCTCTGCCTCTGTTATGGATGCAGCTGCAGTGTCAGTGCAGAGAGAGACAGAGCTCTGACAAACATAATGCAGTGTCATCCTGTGAAGGTGCTGCGATGGCAATTCATCGTTTGTGAACACACTCATTCCAAAAAAAAAAAAAGAAAAGCAGACACAAGCACAGTCACTTCCCTTCCCACAGCTGCAGCTCTGAGATTATGGCATCAACAGTCCTGATCTACGACCACCTCGCCGGTGCTCACACGACGGCGGCGGCGGTGGCGGTGGCGGCGTTGTCTGACGCTGGTGTGACATTCCAACGTCGAGGTTAACGCAGGGTCTGCGCTTTCTCATTGATGTTTGGGGGGGGGAAATTTTAAAGAATTTTTATTGTCGGCCTTCCCGCTCTCTCCACACACACACACACACACACACACACACACACACACACACACACACACACACACACACACACACACACACACACACACACACACACACACACACACACACACACACACACACACACACAATAGGGAGGCATGGTAAGGAATGTGTGGATCATTAAAGGGTCACTTCACCCAAACCAAAGGAAAACATTTTTTGCCCAGTTACTCCGACAATAGCTCCAGTGACTTTTTGTCACTAACAAATATTGTGGAAATTCTCTGCTGCTGGTGAAGAATGAAATAGAGAAACTTGTGCCGGCCGACAAGTTTTTATTTTCCTTGCAACGAAAATAAAAACTAGCTGGAGAAAGACCCTGAGCAAAGTTAGACCTCCACATTTATACCTGAGCAACTCCCCTGTTCACATTCCTCAAATAGGCAAAGAGTCTGCCATTCTAGGCAGTGTTTTCACTCCTCTTTGTCTACTGTACGTATCGGGGAGCCGACTCCCTGTGGATGTTGTAAGACGGAGTCAATTCAGGCTAGACACAATCTACAATATACAATACACCAGTGTTTCCCAACCCTGATCCTCAGAGATCACCGCCCTGCCATGTTTTAGATGTTGCCCTGCTCCAAAAACACCTGATTCAATTGAATTGTCATCTCATCATCAAGCTCTGCAGAAGCCTGATAACCAACTTTTGTCCTTTTTTTAAAAAAAATTTAATGTTTCAACTTTTGTAAAAAAAAAAAAAAAAAAGAAAAAAAAGTTTTTTTTTTCAAAAATGTAATGTTTCAACTTTTGTAAAAAAAAAAAAAAAAAAGAAAAAAAAGTTTTTTTTAAAAAAAACTGTAATGTTTCAACTTTTGTAAAAAAAAAAAAAGAAAAGAAAAAGTTTTTTTTTTCAAAAATTTAAGGTTTCAACTTCTGTTTTTACTTATTTTTCTCAAAAATGTAATCAGGTGTTTTTGGAGCAGGGCAACATCTAAAACATGGCAGGACAGTGTTCCCTGAGGACCAGGGTTGGGAAACACTGCAATACACTATACACAAAGACCTGGTATTCTGTACTGGGCAGTTTTAGCTTAAATGAATTTACCATTACACAAATTCTATCTATATAATGTATATTTTGGTTTGATGCCAGTCCATAACAGTCTATTAATTCATATTATGAAAGTGCTTTGTGAATTACATAAAGGCCAAAAGTGTTCTAATGAGACAATTGAAAGCACATTTCATTAAATACAGCCTTTTAAACTGTTTTATTTCTGAGCACAGAAACAGCAGCTTCTATAAACAGTTATTCATCCATCTTTCTAACGCTTTATCCTCCACATGAGGGTCCACTGTGAACAATATTTAGATGACATAGGGACGAAAGGTGGGGGTCACAGCCCGGACAGGTCGCCAGTCCATCACAAGGACACATATAGAGACGAACAACCATTCACTCTCACACTCACGGTCAATTTAGAGCAGTGTCCAATTTGCCTAATCCACAAATCTGCATGTTGTTGGACTGTGGGAGGAGTTCTATTCTCATTTTCTTACCAGATCAGATACTTGTTTGTCTGCTCAGCAACTATTTATCTGCTCAGCTTCGCATTTTATGCCCAAAAAAAACACCAGACACCAGATTTTTAGTTAAAGAAAACCTTTATGTGTCTGATATCAGATGGGACCAATTTAAAAAAATTTCTTAGAAGACAGGCACTCAATGGTATTCCACCCGCCTCCTTTGTCTTTCCGTCTCCGCCGGGCGTCTTGGCGCTGATTGAGGGCAGGAAGAGGAGGAGGAGGAGGAAGAGGAGGAGGAGGAAGAGGAGGAAGAGGAGGAGCCCCACTTGGCGCTGGGGAAGGACGATTCCCAAGCAGCCTGTCGACATCACTCCCTAATGCTCTTTCGCCTGCCCCACTGACTGAGTTTTTAATAAATGATGAGATGTGGTATAAATAAACCACAAGGCAGCGCAAACCGCCAAAAGGCAGAGAGAGACACAGAGATACCAAGGTAACACACAAGAGGTGATAAATAAGTCAACAAAGACTCATCGGTGTCATCGTGGCACTACGTTAGATTAGACTGAAAGCTCTGCACCACATACAGTATCATTAAAAATCATCTAATTTCCTAAATTTGTCAGGAATTTAATCTCAGAATTCTGACTTTAATCTCCGAATTCATGCTGTTTTTTTCTTTACCTGGCCCTAATATTCTTCCATACTTTCCAAATTCTGACAATTAAAGTTAGAATTATGAGTTCACAGTTCACGGTGACTTTAATCTCAGAATTCATGCTTTTTTTTTTTTTTACATGTGGCCCTAATACTCTTACATACTTTCCTAATTCTGAGATTAAAGTCAGAATTATTAGTTTACAGTTCACACTGACTTCAATCTCAGAATTCATGCTTTTTTTTTCTTTTTTCTTTTTTTTACGTGGCCCTAATACACTTCAATACTTTCCAAATTCTGAGATTAGTCAGAATTCTGCCTCTAATCTCAGAATTCAGTCTTATTCCCCCCCCCATTTTTTTTTTACATGTGGCCCTAATACTCTTCCATACTGGCTGAATTCTGAGTTTAAATTCAGAATTCTGACTTTAATCTCAGAATTCATGCTGGTTTTTTTTTACATGTGGCCCTAATACTCTTCCGTAGTTTCCGAATTCTGAGATTAAAGTCAGAATTGTGAGATTTAAGTCAGAATTCTGACAATCTAAGAATTCTGAATACTCTGTTGCCCATTGTGCAATGACAATAAAAGGATTCCGATTCTGAGAATTATGACTTTAATCTAAGAATTGTAATCTTTAATCTCACAAGTCTGACTTTAATCTCACAAGTCATGTACTGTTGCTTTAATGTTATTATATTAATGCAACAGGTAAAACAACCTAAACATTTTTGCATATCCTATACAGACAAGAGCCTGGTTTCATGAGCATTGATTGGTCATGGATCGATCCATTATGTCAGAGGTGTGCAGAGCTCATAACAACATCACTGTGGGCAGAACAACTTCATTTTGCAAGAGAACATCAGACCTCTCCAACTCTGTCACTGCCACTTTTGCTCCACTTATGGTCTGCAGATAAAGACAAACCTTGTCCTAGATTCTGCTGGAACTCAAGCCGGCACAAAGTGAACTTTAAAACTAGGTGAATTTATGTTACTTTTCTGTTTTTTTTCCCTCCCTTCCACAGCTAACGCACGTGTTAAGTGGCGTACGGCTGTCGAAAAAAAAAAAGCTTAAAGCCGTGTCAAGAATTGTGTCGAGACAAAAAAAAACGACTCGCGCGACGCTATCGACATTTCATGGTGAGTGTGAGAGCAAACACACTGAGCTTTGACAAAGACACTTTATAAATATCACAAAACACATCCAAGGAGAGAAAAAAAAAATACATTCAGATCGTTGGTAATTTTCATCTTTCTAACGTAGACAAAGGTGCAGTGACACAGGGCGAGGAAAAGGCTGAAAGGTTGTAAATGACATGGCGTATCAGGATGGAGCAGCAGTCAGCGGAGCTGGAACGATGAAAAGAGGAATGAAAGGCAGGGGTGAAACGTGTGGAATGCAGTTTGAAACGTCCTGATTATTCTTGGTGCTTAACAGCTTTCATATTAAAATGACGACGAACCCTTTGAAGTGAATGAGGTTTAAGTAAAGTGCCAGAAAAGAGGAGCAGCTTTTGTTCTTCTTCTTCTTTTGTTAGCGTCCAGGTAGCTTCTGATCTCACGATGCAGAGAAGACAGTGATAAAGCAAGATTATTAGCATAATTAGCTCAACCCATGCAACGGATCATACTATGTGGTTATTGTACATGTGCAGGAACATACAATGGTGGTTCTGAACCACTATTACATCAGGTAATGACTTGGGGGAGAGGGAACTCGTCTGCTCAGTACACTCTTAGAAATAAAAGTGCTAAGTAGAACCATATAAGGTTCTTCGGCTTGTCCTCATAGAGAACCCTTTTTGGCTTCAGGTGGAACCTTTATATAAAGGTTCCACCTGGAGCCCTTTTGGAGGGTTCCACCAAGAACCGCTTTAAAAAACGCTTTATTCAGGAAAGGGGTTTTAAAGGGATATGGATCAAAATGGTTCTTACTGGAACCATTATTGTTACCAAGAACACTAGAAAAACCCTTTCTTCAGGAAAGGGTTTTTCAGAAGCAAATGGTTCCAGGTAGAACCTCAGCCCTTGTAGAAGGACCCTTTTGGAACCCTCATTTCTAAGAGTGTAGGGGGCTGGTCAATTGGAAAAGCGCCATACAGGTTGGTGATATACTCTTAAAATTCAAAATACACTCTTAAAAATAGGGTTCTAAAATTGTCCTTCTACAAAGGCTGAGGTTCTACCTGGAACCATTTGCTTCCCGAAGAAAGGGTTCTTCAGGGTTTCTTGGTAACACTAATGGTTCCAGTAAGAACCATTTTGGTCCAGAGAACTCTTTAAAACCCATTTCCCTGAATAAAGGGTTTTAAAAAGGGTTCTTGGTGGAACCCTCCAAAAGAGTTCCAGGTGGAACCTTTATAAAAAGGTTCTACCTGGAGCCAAAAAGGGTTCTCCTATGAGGACAAGCCGAAGAACCTTATTGTTCTACTTAGCACTTTTATTTCTAAAAAGTGCAGAAGTGCTTTTTTTATATATATATAAAAACCACAATAAAAACTAATAAATTGTGCAAACTCATACAGCGATACATTATGACTTGATTTTAAGTGGAGGGCCACATTAAATTGACCGGGGGGCCACAAATGGCCCTCGGGCCTCAGGTTTGAGACCCCTGACTTAACTGCATCGCGACAGATGTACAAACATGCCGGTGTTTTTTAAGCTCTTGTGGTAACTGAAGGTGATAATAACCATCACAACATAACGTATCAACTTCACACTGTATATTTAGAAACATGATGAGTTAAAATAGTGAATATACTTTTTCTGACATGTTGTTTTTGGTGTTTTTGTAGCACGGCAACATCCCGTCTCTGTCACAACACTTCATCCTCCACAAACATCTCATCACAACACTTTCACTTTGGAAACTCAAACATTAAACATGAAAAAAAAGTTGATTAGGCGTCGTAAAGCTGCGCCGCGTTCCCGTGGTTTCTGTTTTTGCTCCGCTTGATATCACTCTTTATGGCAGTTAAGATATAGCAACAGATTCACAACAAACTAACCCTGTTATCAAAAGAACTGTAAAGCTGGTGCTTTTAACAGATGGCCGGCACAAAGCAAACAGGTGAGGACGCTCTGTTCCTGCCACACTTCTCTGCTCGTCCTCAGGCTGCAGACACACACTGCATCTGACCTGAAACGCCCATCGAACAAAGACACGAGGAGACGTTTACTCATTTCTGCGTCACTGTCGGAACCTTTGAGGACAAACTGTGCACATTAGCAAACACAGCAGTCGGCCACATTATGAATTGTTAGACTCACTTTGCAGTAAATGCAACAGAGGAGCAAATATTGATCAATTGATTAGCGTCTGAATGTGACTTTGCTCGGCTGAATGTTAATGGCAGTGAACAGATGCCCGGAGAGGCGCTGGCTACAAAACAACAACAACAACAACAACAACAACAACGACAACAACGACGACCGCAATGTCCATTTTGTCCGGATTAAAGGCCTGTGTCACAAAATCACTGAGCGTGAGTGAGCAGCAGAGAGGTCGTCACCTCTGGAGCTTGGATTTTCAACTTGAAGCTACAGCTGGACAACAGATGATTTTATTTTAATATTTTATTATATACATTTATATGTATAAGATATATATTATTTTAGAATTTTCTTTTTTATTTATACATATATATTTTTAATTTTTTTATATTTAATTTAATTTAATTTAATTATATATATATATATTTATATATATGTATAATATATAAATATATTTATATTTATTTAATTAAATATTTAATTACATTTTCTTATTATATATATTTATTATTTTATAATTTCCTTTTTTTATTTATACATATATATTTTAATTTTATTTAATTTTATGTAATTTAATAAAAAAAAATTGGGGGTTAAATGCAGTCGCTGTCGTTTGTTAAAGGTGTTTTTGTTTTTTATCTTTTTTTAACCACTTAACTGTCTTTTCTCCTTTGTTTATCTCATACAAAACATTTGTTTTTCCCTTTTTTTTTAAATACAAAGATGATTTATTTAACTACATTTATTTCACTTTTTTTTTTTCAAGTGGTATCACCGGCAATGTGAAAAAAAAAAAATGCTGCATGCTCTAATTTTTAATGGAGGAAAGTACTTTTCATTACATATCTGTGTGTGTGTGTTTGAATTAATCACCTCTTTTGGACCCTTATTCCTGGCATAAACAGGACCAGTTGTCCTTACGGAGACCAAAACCTGGTCCTAATGAGGCAGAACCTCACTTCTGAGGAGCAGGTTAAGCGTAAGGGCTGAGATTTAAGCTGTTAGGTTAGAAATTAACTGGTTAATGTGTGTGTGTGTGTATTAGAAAAGGTCATTGGCATCACTTCATTACACTTTAATGGAAACCTGTGCCCACTGGTTACAGCTGTTCCAAAGTTCAGACAGGTGGACGCGTTCCTTGATTTCCCCGATTAATAATTCATCTCATACAACAAACCTTTCTCTCGTTCTTATTTTTTACCATTTACACTATTGAAAACATTACTAACAACTCTAATTAAAAGGACAATGCAATGCAATATAGCGATCCAGAATCCCCCCAGGAAAGTTTGGCAGCTGCATGCCACACACAAGTACACATAACTGGGAGATTTGATGTTGCTCACGAGGAGGCGACACATTTGTCACGCAGTCGCCAGATCACAGGAAGTCGGACTGTGGCTCGAGGAGAGGGGAGGGAGGGGAGGGCGATATGCTGCGTATCATAAAGCTCTGGGAACCAGACAGACACACACACACACACACACACACGCGCGCATACACTCCCAGGGGAGACAAACACAGTCAATCACTCCTAGCAACTAGGGCATCTTATCCTCGCCTCACCCTGTTTGGTTGGACGCTGCATGGCTCATCTGAGCTGCAGCATCACAAAGGAGAATGTATAGGGAGGGAGGGGAGGGGGGGGGGGGGGGCGTTTGGAGGTAACGCCAGGACAGAGAGAGAATATTATTCTCTGTCGCTGTTGTCACGTCATCCTTCACAGACACCAATACATTATTAATTTATCGGTCGTGTGCTAAGAGCGGCTATTTTCTCATGGTTTCAAAAACTTTCATGATAGTGTGACGTATGCAGTGCTGCGACCCCCCGGGGGCTCGTCAGTTAATCAGATTGAATGTAAAGACAGGCCGGAAATTAATTATTATTATAATTTTTTTTTTCCCAGTTAATTCTTCAGCGGAAGAAACAATGTTTGCTCCTTTCTCCACAGAGAGGAGCGGCAGCATTGTCTGGAGACGCCGGTGCAGAGATCTCCTTCTCCTTCTTCTTCTTCTAAGGCTTATTAATTCACTGCTCTCTCATCTCCCCGAGCTTGGCTATCATTACAGAACCTATATATAGAGTCGCACGGGGGAATAGTGAGGGATGCACGCACGCACACACACACACACACACACATACACACACGCGCGCGCATTAACATTAATGACTTCAGGGCTCTACGCTCACAGAGACTCACCCTGCACATGCAACTGTTAAAAAAAAAAAGCGGTGTGCACGCACATTAACGCATGACGTCAATGTTTACTCTGCGTGAGTCCAGGCACCGTTTACCGGTTAGCTGCGTTAGCTCCTTTAGCGCCGTTAGCGTGTCTACAGTGGAACTGATGTCATGATTTTATGTGCCACAGCACCAGAGTTAAAGGGACACTATGTAGTATTTATGGGTTTATATAACCCAAAATCCACTTTTTTATACATATGATGTGCTCCTGCATTGTCTAATCGATGTATAATAGTTTTTGTTTCATTTTCGTAGTGTTTCAAAAAGTCATGTAAAATAACATGGTCACGGACCGCGGTTGCATAGCCACTGTTAGCAGCGAGACGCCATGTTTCTACCGGAGCCTGTAAGGACAAACGCGAGAGAACAAATCAAGCGTCTCTTTACTTGTAGCGGAAGTCCCGCCTCCTCTCTCTCCGCTTCGTCTGCTACGGCCGTGGTAGCTCGCCCTCTCCCTCGCCTCACGAACCTCATCTGCTGACACAGAGAAAGACAACGAGGACGATATTTGACCAGCTGCGGATACCGTAGCGCTCAGGGAAGGGAGGGGGTGAGCAGAGCAGCAGGTCTTTGTTGTAAATTTCAGCCTCTCCTCTAGATGGCACTATAAACTACTTACTTCACCTTTAAGGCACCGTTTACCAGTTAGCTCAGTTTAGCTGCGTCCTTTAGCGACGTTAGCGTGTCAAACTGAAGCGGTCTGTTTATTAAACGAAAAGAAGCAGCGCTACAAATAACCAGCGTACCTGTGTACTGCATATGTGTGCTTCGGTTTTTAAAGTTTAGCGTTACTTTAGAGACTCGTTTTAACAATCGAGAGTTACGTAAACACGACGTCACGCGCGTCTTTTTCCGGTCAGTCGTCATGGAAACTCGTTGTGCGTTAACGCTCAACTTTAGGCACACATACGCAGTACACAGGTACGCTGGTTATTTGTAGCACTGCTCTTTTCGTTTAATAAACAGACCGCTCCATTTCCACTGTAGACGTGCTAACGGCGCTAAAGGAGCTAACACAGCTAATGCAGCTAACTGATTCTGTTTAAAAACAGAGGCACACATACGCAGTACACACGTACGCTGGTTAATTGTAGCGTTGCGCTTTTCGGTAAATAAACAGGCCACTTCAGTTCATCTGTAGACACGCTAACGGCGCTAAAGGACGCAGCTAGCTGAGCTAACTGGTAAACGGTGCCTGGACTCCGGTTGACGCGGCACGTAAACATGACGTCACGCACGTCTTTTTCCAGGTCAGTCGTCACGGAAACGCGACATGCCGTTAACCGCTGTTGACATGCTAACGTGCCCAGCGCTAGAAATAAACATCCCTTTGTTTGCAAACAAAAGAAAGAGCAGGTTTTCGTGCTCCCGTAATCTCGTCACGAACGTGCGTCAGGTTTGTCTGCAGGCAAAAAGTCTGCTCCAGGATGTGCGGTGCGCCTGGGCCGAGTGCAAGCAGGCAAGCTCCCACTGAGTTTGCTAATGAACAATCATCAGTGCCTCCTTCCCCCGGTGGCTGTGTTGCAAAGGACCGGTGCACGCCTGCAGGATTATTACGCCGCGTCGCCCCCTTTTTCCTTAGTAATTCTATCCCGAGCTCAGCGGGGAGAGGACACAGCCCATTACGCTTCTCCACGTTGTGTTAATCAGGATCTAATGTCCAATATTGCAACTATACGCTGGGGCTCCCAGGGTTTTTGTGCACAGGTCTGAGCACAGCGTAGTGGAGTGAATCAGACGGTGCTGCTGGGGCGACTTCTTCTTAAGTCCTTCTTTCCCTACAGCAACCCCCAGCTGCCCTTCCTCAGGCCCCATCCTGGGTGGCTCAGTGTTGGGCGGTAGCAGATGGTGCTTTGGGGGTGTGTGTGTGTGTGTGTATACATGTGTGTGTAGAGATACTCCTGTCCCTCTGCCGGAGCCTCGGGGGTGTATGCAGCATTGCAGGGGGGGGGGGGGGGGGCAAATCCAGTGGGCTTCTCTCCAGCAGCAGCAGAATGTGACCCCGCTCTCTCTCATCAACTGGCCTCAGGCCTGAGTACAGTCGTCCACACACATCTCCTGCCTTTAAAACCATGCAAGGATGCAGGGCCGTTTCTAGCCGTTTGGGGGCCCTATGTGAGATACTATTTGGGGGCCCCTATTTTTTTCAAACTCTTACATGCTTTGCAAATATATGCATAAGGAATGCATCCAATACATGCAAATAAAGACAGGTACTTTTAATTCACAGAAATATAATAAAATATGAGTCTGAACTTGCAGTTTGGGGGCCCCCTGTTGGCTGTGGGGCCCTATGCAGCTGCATAGTCCGCATATAGCAAAAAACGGCTCTGCAAGGATGCAACGATGGGTCGATTCCCAGCTACCCCCCCCCACCACCCTCCACACACACACACACACACATCGAGGATCCATTAAGTGTCTTGCATGCATGTTATTTGTGCGTTACATCAACTGACAGCGGTCTGAATGATTTATTCCAGGGGCTTTTGCAATTGTCAGAGATGGATGGCATCAATAGACGGGGTTTTGTCCTTGCTGATGAATCAGGGCAATTTGCCACTTTAAACAAATCTATCCCTCTATATATCTGCTGCTGCTGCTGTTGTTGTACAAGCGCCGTCCTCAGCGGAAGACTCGCGGGACTCGCTTGTCTGTTTGGCGAAAAAGAAACAGGTGAGAAGGAGAGAGAGAGAGAGAGAGAGTCATGTAGCCTCAGCCCTGCAGTCTCGCTGATATCTTTATGCAAATATGAGCTGATGTGGGAGTACACGGAGAGGATTAATAGCTTTCTTTGTGGACTCGGTGTAACTCAGTGGCAGAGGATTGTGGGTCAGGGAGCACTGAGACCTCAGGGCACAGCGGGCGTCAGCTGCAAATCTCCAGGTATCACGGTTTAAGGAGAGCTGAGAAACAGTGTTTGAACACTTTAACACCCTTGGTAAATTGGCGTGGGAATACGATACAACTCCTTATATGGACGTCCTGGGTGCGTGTGTGTTTATAGATCACATATTCAGGCTTTAAAAATAGTGATATTTGTGCAGAAGTCACAAAATATACTTTCTTTTTGTTCATAAAAACGAGCCAAGGTAACTTTGAACTGTGACAAATTTCACAAATTTCACAAATTCAATCCAATTTTGACCATTTTGAGTACTTTATTGCTCAAGTGTGTTTATATAGTTAGTGAAAATTGGTGAATAAATAGGATATAAGAGGATATAAGTGTTTATACACTCTTAGAAATAAGGGTTCCAAAAGGGTTCTTCTACAAGGGCTGCAGCATTTGCTTCTGCTTTTTCAAGGGTTCTTGGTAACACTAATGGTTCCAGTAAGAACCATCTTGATCCAGAGAACCCTTTAAAACCACTTTCCTGAATAAAGGGTTTTAAAAGGGTTCCAGGTGGAACCTTTATAAAAAGGATCTACCTGGGATCTACCAAAAAGGGTTCTCCTATGAGGACAAGCCGAAGAACCGTATAAGGTACTTAGCACATTTATTTCTAAGAGTGTAGATCACATATTTAGGCTTTTTTCCGTCTTCTTATGTGTTTGTTGAGTCAAAGTTATGATTAATTTAAATCAGAGTGAACTTTTAATTGTATATCGTATTTCAAAATTTCACAAATTCAATCCGATTTAAGCCATTTTGAGTACTTTTTTGCTCAGGTGTGTTAAAATTGGTGAAAAAAAAGGATATAAGACACAGTTTTAACATAGTAATGGAAAAAAGCAGCTGTGCTCTAAGGGCTAAAGATAAATCTTCAGATATCACGGTTAAGGAAGAGCTGAGAGAGGAGATGCACACTAGTGATTGAACACTTTCACACCCATGGGAATAAGACACAACTCCTTATATGGACTTCCTGGGTGTGAGTGCGTATAGATCACATATTCAGGCTTTAAAAACATCTTCTTATGTGTTGTAGAGTCAAAGTTATGATTCATTCTATATGGCATTTTTAATAGTGATATAATATAGTGATAATTGACTGTTCTCTCTTTTTTTGTTCATAAAAACAAGCCAAAGTAACTTTAAACACAAATTCAATCCGATTTTTAACATTTTGAGTACTTTTTTTGTGTTTATAAATTGATAAAAACAGATATAAGACACAATTTTAACATAGTAATGGGAAAAAAAGCAGCTGTGTTCTCAGGGCTGAAGACAGGGTTTTCAAAATCCAAACTAATTTAGCTATTAATAATTCATGTATTCACTCATCCTCTGGTCTCACATACAGACAGTATTATTAACTGATAAATGAGCCTGGAAGCATTATAATGCATTTGAATAATCAGGCCCATTTAGATGTATTAAGCCATGGGAATATAGCGAAATCCACACAGGACGGTAAACAATTAATGAAGGAGATAAAGCAGCAATTAATGAAATCGAATAGAGGCATTGGAAAGTGGCGTATCACTCCAGGAGTGATATGATTTAAGCGTGAAGGTTTTTTTCAAATTTTTTATTGTTATTTCTCTGGGGGGGTGGGAGGGGGGGGGGTGTTGCTGCGAAACAGGCACAATAGGCTGAGCTTGTGTTTTCCTGGAGGCACATACTGCCTGCTCTCGTGTCAGTCTCACTCACTGCCGCCAATGACCAAATCCATCATGACATGTGGACAACAAAGAGCTACAAGAATGCACTGCCTCACACACACTAACACACACACACACACACTTACACACACACACTGCATCTTAGAAAGGCAGTGCACTATCTCCCTGAACACAATCCTCATGCACAGGGAAGCATTTACATGTCACAGAGCACAGTCAAGTCTTTAAGCAGCCGTATCCAAATGAAAAAGCCCTGTCAAACAGCATCGTCCACACGAAATGTACAGTAGAGCCAAAGCACGGGGGAATTTTCCTCCCAGATAAAGCTTTCTGGTGGAAAATTGGGAGAAAGAGAGAGAGTCCAGGCATCAGGCAATTCTTTAAATTAGCACCAGATTAGGGCGAGTGCACGGTGATTAAGCTCATTTTGAAGTATCGAGGATCCCAGGCATTTGGCATTGGCCAAAGCCACACGTTAATTAATCCGGTAATGGATGAGGAAAAATAAGCACTCTTTACGCACATGTCAGCATTTTTTCTTTCTTTTTTTTTTCCTGAACAGGAGGAAGTAGAGGAGATGGATATAAGGAGGGGAGGGTGGGATGGATGGATGGGTGTGTGGGTGTTGGTGGGGATGTGGGGGGGGGGTTGGCTTTTTAAAAGCAGACACTGAGAGTGAAATGGAGCACGTTGCCTACAGGGAAATTAGCACTGAGTGTAGTCTGATGAATGCACCATTGTATCTGTGCTATAATGGAAAAAAATGGAGAATGCTTTTTCTTTTCCACTTGCTTTTTTTTTTTTTTATCACTCCCTCCCTTCTTGCCCTTGTCCGGGGAGTTTCTCCCTGGAAACAAGGGATGTGAGAGGATTTCTGATCACGATCAAGGACTGGGTGGCGTTGGGTGTAATTTGTGAGAGTGTCACTCTTTGTCGTGTCCTCTGAGGGGACAGAGGGACGCTGTGTCTGACCCCCCCCCCCCCCGCCGCCGCCTCACACCTGGGTGACAAATAGTTTGCACTCAGCACTGAGGCACGTGTGTGTGTTCTGCAGAATAGCCACGCATGCAAGCGAGGGGCAACGTTTAGTCACACGGTCCCTGAGCTGAGCTGGAGGTGCTTGTTAAATAATTGAACCTAAGGAGAAAAGCCCTGGACGGTGGTTAAGTGAGTGAGATACACCGGATCTTCTTCTTCTTCTGCTGCTGCTGCTGCTGCTGCTGCTGCTGCTGATGCACGGTGGTCGTGAACCTGTCAGCAGGAGGAGCTTCACACCCAGGACTTGTCCCAGGAGTGGACTTCTTCGCCTAATTAGGCTTACGCCTCTTTAACATTTAATAACGGCCAGCTGGATCTTCGGCTGTATATTTAATCCGAAGTCGACACTGAGGGATTTCGCCTCAGATTATCGGGATTATGAGACAAAAGACTGTCCTTTGCCGCTTGAAATTCCCCCTTTTTTATTTTGTTTGTTGTTTTTTTTAACTACACTTTTCGTTTCACACGAGACACAACAATGAAAGACGTGTTTTTCGGTCGCCGTTTCTTTTGTTTTTGTTATCTCGCAGAGGCTCGTGTGTCATGCACTTACATGCAACAGGGCAAATCTGAGCCATGCACAGTGTAACAGGCAGAGAACGAGAGAACGTCTGATCACATATAAGGTCAGTGGACCATCTGTTCACACCATACCTGAACACCAGCTAAACTGAGACGGAAAATTCAGCAAACGGAAACGAAGGCGTTCGTTAATCAGTGTCAGGCAGAAATAATGCATTACACGGGAATAAATGACTGTAAGATTAATACTTTAGTTTATAACAAATACAGCGTCAGGGATTACAATTTACAAAACTGTAATTAAATTACTAATCAAGAGGCAAATTAACTAGCATAGCAGCAAACCCCGTTTCCTTTAGGCTTCCATGTTAAAAAAAAAATGGATTCAATTCCAAAAATACACCACGTTTGATTCAATTTGCAAAAGTTCTATAGAAATGCATTGCTTTTCAAAGTAAAAGAGTAGTGATATTTTTAAAAAGAACACTTTGCTGCTTTTCCACTACATGGTCCCTGCACGACTCGCCTCGGCACGGCACGACTATTTTGCTTTTCCATTAGTGATCATACCTTTTTTTAGTAAATGCTCTGAGCCAATAATATGCGTGACGTCGTCAGACTTTCTCGGCCACTGATTGGTCAGAGAATGTCATCACAGGAAGAGTCGTGAGCACGACGTCCGACACAAGAATCAAACCGAACAATGCCGAACTGTAGCTAAGTTAAAAATCCCTGAATTCTCCAACATTTAGCAAAGGATATCTCAATATTTAACAGAGGACTTTGGTGGATTTAGTGTGTTCTCCGGTCATGCAGGAAGTACTGAACGATTCTTTTTTTAATTAACTGATTCTAATGATTCAGTTACATCGAAAACAACTGCTTCATGAGTCACTAGTTTGTGTGTTTGTGTCGCGCGTGTAAAACAAAGTCGTGAGCGCGACGTCCGACACAAGAATCAAACCGAAAAATGCCGAACTGTGGCTGAGTTAAAAAGACTTAAAAATCCAATTAATCTCCAACATTTAGCACAAAAAATTTCTAAAATCTCAGTTTTTAACAGGAGTCTGGTGTATTTCGTTAAGTACTGAACGACTCTTTTTAATGAACTGATTCTAATGATTCAGTCAGGCTGAGAACAAAGTCACGGCAGTTTCATGCAGCCGTGCTGTAAATGACTCCGCCCAGATTGAGGAGGTGCTATATTGTAATGGAAACACAACCAAACGGCGCAGAGTCGAGCTGAGCTGGGACCGTGTAGTGGAAAAGCGGCATATGTCAGAAACTGTCTTTTTTCAAATTTCAAACAGAGACAGGCGTAAACCTCGCCTCATCAATCGCTCACTGTGATAAATACACATCATGCAGTATCTCGACAACATCTGCTCCTTTGCAGTTCCCCCAACAAGGCAACAAGACGGTCAATTCTGTCCATTTACCACCTCTGACGTAAACGTCGGACACAGATCCCTCGTCAGCTTTGCTCTGAACCAACTTCATGGCGTGAAAAACAGATAACGCCGAGCGTGGCCTACTTATTTCCCTCTATGCATGTGTGTGTGTGTGTGTGTGTGTGTAATGAGCAGTGATGGCACATCCTCTTAAGGGAATGTGCGGCGGAGCCTCGGAGGAGAAAGGGTCAGTCGGCACAGACACTGCGCTGTATTGTACGTCAATACAATCAAAATTTGTCAACTGTCAAAGAATTTGCTGTTTATGCCAAAAACTGTAATCTCTTAAATATCTCTGCGTGTACGAGGCCACTCTGGGAAACGCTGCTAATCAATAGTCAGGACTGCTTTATGGCTCTATTGGATTTAGGAGTGTTGCATCAGTGCAATGGAGTAGATTTTTCTTCTTTTTTTTTTCCCTTCTTTGCATGAATAATTCATCGGATTAGGAAACATTCACATCCGTATAAGTGTGCTCTATCACAAATTAGAATATGATACGATACAGAAGACGACTACAGGAGATATTCGATCTATATCTTGGATTAAGAGGCAGGAGAGAGCAACGCTTTAGACACTAATAACTTTTCAAAGAAAGCTCCAACATGCTTCATCTTCACAAACCAAGTGGGGAGTTGTACTTATATATACACTCGCGTTTAACTGCTATCGCTTTACAAGTGAAGCAACACTGGCAACTGACGGTGGAGAGGAAACCACATTAACTCTCACAAAATGTGTGATAACATCTCTCTGTATTATAATATCGCCATAAAGTCGAGGAGCAGCAAAAGCCTTTATGCGTCGTATATTTCATTTATAAGAGGGAGAATGTGCGTTTATTTTATATTGTGTTATAAAGTCACAGTAAAAAAGTACCAGTTATTATTATGATGATGATTATAGCCATGTGTTAGCTCGCGCAATAGAAAGACAAGTAAGTCAGGAGAGGAGACTTTATGGGTCGCCTCTGTAAAATTTCCGACTTATTTTAACCATAAAAGGGCCAGAAAATATTAAATTCCAGAATAACCTTGAATATCTGGCAGTTATTTACACTTTTGGAGGGAAAACATATGATTGACACCAGATTTGGTGTTAAATTTGAAATGTAAACAGTATAAATCATATTATTTGACATTTTGTCTTCCTGCAACAGTGCAAGTGAAATTACCGTAATAACCACACGTTGGCTTTGACTTCTGCAAGAGCTCGGCTTTCAGAAACCGTTGGAAACACAAACTGTTGCGTATTTACGGTCATGCAAAGTGTTAAAGGGTTAAGACAATCAGATGACAGCTACTGTCAACACACGCACACACATACAGATTAGATCTACTGACACACACACACAACATGAGACACCTACATAAACACACCATAGTCTGTTGTATGAAACATCTTCACATCCTGTAACTGCTGTAACCTCCTTCTCTCTGAATATCAAAACGGCGGATTTTGATCTGGCTGAGTCTTAATAACGGCTGCGTTAAACACGAGTGGAAACCGTTCGTCTCCTGCTGAGACCTGAGGCATCATCATTCAGGATGTGGATCTCAGTCAGCAGGTGAATGCTGGTCTAATCAGCCTGCCATATGTCCTCCTATCCTCTGGCTGATTAAGGTTTCCTCTCCTCCTCCTCCCCACACACACATTGATTGCGGTATGGTTTGATAAATCATATCCGCGGTGAAAAATGCTAATGATATGCTAATGTGCGTTTCAAACTGCTGTCCACCAAGATAAAGGCTTCCAGCACGTATGACCCTAAAGGGGGGATAACAGAAGTCACTGTCAGTTCTGAGTAAAACCCCAGTCTTGTTTTTTTCACTTAATTCACTACTAAAAATGCCATATGAATGAAACAGAACTTTGACTCAACAACACATCAGAATTCTGACTTGAATTCCAGAATTCATAATTTGTTGTCATAATTCCTGAATTCTGAATTTAATCTCATAATTCCGACTTTAATCTCATAATTCCATAATTCTGACTTTAATCTCATAATTCCAGAATTCCTACTTTTATCTCATAATTCCAGAGTTATGAATTTAATCTCTAATTCCAGAGTTATGACTTTAATCTCAGAATTCCTGAATTCTGACTTTAATCTCAGAATTCCCGAATTATGGCTTTAATCTCAGAATTCCCGAATTATGACTTTAATCTCATAATTCTGACTTTAATCTCAGAATTCCAGAATTCTGACTTTAATCTCATAATTCCAGAGTTATGAATTTAATCTAATAATTCCAAAATTCTGAATTGAATCTCATAATTCTGATTTGAATCTCAGAATTCCAGAATTCCTACTTTAATTTCAGAATTCCTACTTTAATTTCAGAATTATGTCTTTAATCTCAGAATTCCTACTTTAATCTCATAATTCCAGAGTTATGAATTTAATGCCAGAATTCTGGCGTTTTTCCTCAGAATTCTGACTTTAATCTCAGAATTTTAACTTTTTTCCACATAATTCCAGAATTCTGATTTTTTTTTTTTTTTTATAATAATCCCAGAATTCTGACATTAATCTTAGAATTCCAGAATTCTGACATTTGTCATTAACCCAGAATTCTGACATTAAACTCAGAATACCACAATTGTGGACCCCAGCCTTGTTTTTTTTCAGAAATCTGCTGACCTCCCACACCGCCCATCTGTGTATAGAGCCAGGTTAGTCACCATGACTCCAAACAGCTCCCTCAATCCCCCTCAAATCTCTTTATGGGTCACAGAAGCATCTTTGCTTTGTAAATTGAGAGCGAGAGGAGAATCTGAGACACAAATAAATAAAAAAAACAGTTGCCTGTTATTAATGCCCCTCATCCTGTTTAAGAGATTGTGTCATACGTTTCAAACCTCTCTCTGGGAGCAGGCATTGAATTTAGGTCATGACCGTTTACCTTGTTATCGTGTGATTCTTACACCACAGAGTGCAGTGACACCTTAATTCTGCTGAAGCTGAAACCCAGCCACCGCGCGGGAAAGAAGAGTTCATCCCATTTTGGCGGCAGATGAACATCTGTTCGGCATTAGTGGTTACTGCTCTGTGGTCGTGTGGGTTTAGAGCGGGGGGGGATCAGCTGATAATGTCAGATTCTCAGGTGCAGCTGATTTCTCTGTACGGAGATTAAAAACATATTTCCGATAAATGGAAAAAAAATTACCATATAATACAGGGTAAATGTAGACATAAAATGTGTCATGTTGCTTTTTTCCACTACTGTGGAGAAAAAAAAAATAGCAGAGGCTATAAGAAAGTGCAAGTGTCTTATAGCCTCTTTTTCAGCAACAACCTAGCCATTTTTTATTTTATTTTCACAAAATATATAAACACACCTGAGCAAAAAGTACTCAAAATGTTTAAAATCCAATTGAATTTATGAAAAAATATAAAATAAAAAACTGTCTAATTTTGTGACTTCTGCATAATTATTGCTACTTTATATCACGACTAAAAATGCGATATCAAATTAATCGTAACTTTGACTCAACAACACACAAGAAGACAACAATACCACAGCATTTTACCAAGGGTGCTCCAGAATTCCAGAACTCTGACTTAAATTTCATAATTCTGACTTTTTTCTCAGAATGACATAATTCTGACTTTTTTTTTCTCAGAATGACATAATTCTGACTTAAATTTCAGAATTCTGACTTGCTTCTCAGAATTACATAATTCTGACTTTTTTTTCTCAGAATTACATAATTCTGACTTTTTTCTCAGAATTCCAGAACTCTGACTTTAATCTCAGAATTCTGACTTTTTCCTCAGAATTACACAATTCTGACTTTTTTTCTGAGAATTACATAATTCTGACTTTAATCTCAGAATTCTGACTTTTTTCTCAGAATAACATGATTCTGACTTTTTTTCTGAGAATTCCAGAACTCTAACTTTAATCTCAGAATTCTGATTTTTTTCTCAGAATGACATGATTCTGCCTTTTTTTTTTTTTTCAGAATTACATAATTCTGACTTTTTTTTCTCAGAATGACATAATTCTGACTTAAATTTCAGAATTCTGACTTGCTTCTCAGAATTACATAATTCTGACTTTTTTTTCTCAGAATTACATAATTCTGACTTTTTTCTCAGAATGACATAATTCTGACTTTTTTTTGGAAATAAAAACAAAAAAACACCAAGGGGCTAATCAATCACTGGCAATACAAATGGCGTTAATCCCAGGTTTAAATATGGTTAGCAGGTCTAATTTAAGTGTGTAAAGGAGCTAAATTAACACGACTACAGGACAATAAGCATAACATGTTTGTTGAATTCACTCCAGACAGTTACAGTTTCCAGAGTCAAAGATGAAACTGTCCATGACTAACTTTAAACAACACAGTGAATAATCCTCAAAGCCCCAGAGCAGCTACTGTCTAGAGTGTGTGTGTGTGTTTTTGTCACATGTTTCATTTGTTGTTGTTGTTGTCGCATTCTTTTTTGTTTCTGTTGTAGTTGTGTTGTTGCGTGGGTGCCAGGGTGTCCAGGGGTGTAGGTGCACATTCCTGTGTGTTTGTATGATTCACGCATTCCTTCGGTCTTAAAGGAGAGGTCAGGATGAACATTATTCCTCCGCTCTTTGTTTACATACCAGACGTGCTCCAGGGAGACAGAGCCACTGACACACTAAGCCTTTTCCTGGACTGTCTGCACATCACACTGTGCCTCCAACACAAATCTGCATTTTTATAAATAAACAGAGGCAGCAGCAACATCAGTGGCATTTGACTCTGGGAGCTGAAGTTCTCGCTTGATTATCCTCACGGTCTATAAGTGTAATAAAACACTGGCCGTCTCTAATAAAATAATCAGTTTAGGAAACTAACATTTCCCCCCCACATGATAGGGGTTATTGAAGAGGTGTAATAGACCTCGGTGGAGACGGACGACCTTTCCCCTGGAGCCTGACCCCTGACCCTTTTCCCTGTGATCAGCTAATTGTTTGAGCGAGGGGCCGAAAAAAGCTCTCAGGGAGGAGACGAGTGGCTGCTGGGACCAGGAAGACGAGGCCACTGGGGGAAAGAGCTGAGACTGAATACTGGCTTTGTGTGGATCCCTGTCTCTCTGTCTCTGTCTGTCTGTAGACATTAACTGCTGGAGAATACATTAGCGCCGCCGTCATCACGTGAGCGGCATTGAGAGGAAGAAGGATACTCTTCTTACTATTGTGCAGCGTGAAATGTTGTTATAATTGTGTGACATTTTCTTATAGTAAAATAGGAAAAACAATTCATTAAAAAAAATAAAAAAATGTTTTTTTCTGGTTTACCGGACATCTGTCAGTCAGTAGGTATACATGCACAGTTTAATAGAGCTAAGGCCTTAGTCCGACTAAGGGCAGGCAATCGGACAACTTGCCGAGTCTGGACAACGACAAGTCTGACTCCAGTTATCCAGGTACGTTTTTAGCCAGGGTAAAACTAGCTCAATTTTAGCCAGACTAACTTGTTTACATGACATTAAGAAAACCAAATTACTGTCTTAGTCTGACTAAAATTGGACTTTTAACATCAATTAAGTGTTGACCTGTGTTACCTTCCAGACCTAAAACAACATGTCGAGTGCTATTTTATGTCCTTCAAACGTCAATCAATTAACATTTTCAGTCCGACACGCAGGAGTAATCGGACTATGATTATCACATTATCCAGGTACGTTAGTCCGACTAAGACTAGCTCGATTTACGCCGGACCAACTTGTTCCCATGACATTAGGAAAACCAAATGACTGTCTTAGTCTGACTAAAATTGGACTTTTGACATCAATTAAGTGTTGACCTGTGGTATGTCACATACCTAAAAGAACTTTGGCTAGTTATTAGCATGTCAGGTGCTATTTTGTGTCTTTCAACTGTCTATTAATTAACATTTTTAAGCTGACGGAGCATGAATTCAGTCTCCAGTGTCAAGTCCAAACATCGGACAACTTGCCGAGTCTGACTATACGTGCGGAGGAGACAACAACAAGTCTGACTCCAGTCCGACTAAATGTTTACACGCAGGAGTAATCAGACTATGAATCCCATTATCCAGGTACGTTAGTCTGACTAAGACTATCTCGATTTTAGCCGGACTAACTTATTCACATGACATTAAGAAAACCAAATGATTGTCTTAGTCAGACTAAAATCCGACTTTTAACATACTTTAGGTCTGTTTTACGTCACATACCTAAAACAACTTTGGCTAGTTATTAGCACGTCAAGTGTCAATTTTGTGTCCTTCAACCGTCTATTAATTAACATTTTCAAGCTGACGGAGCATGAATACTGTCTCCAGTGTCAAGTCCAAACATGCACCACTCTAGACGTTGCCATGCTTTGTCTTCTGTCTTCTTGCACAGATCACCGAGGCCAGTTTGGCTCTTGTTTAGCAGCAGTAACACGACTCCCACTCACATTATCCTGATGTTTTAGTTCAACTTTGAGATGTTCAGTCAGACTAACATAGCTAAAAGTCTGGTTTTAGTCCGATTAAGACAATACTGAATTTGTCTCTTTGATATTTCAGGCACAAACCTGAGGAATACATCATGAGAATAGTTCACACAGGTGTGTGTCGCACTAAAAACAAACAGCTGGTTGAGTTTTTAACGGGCAGTCATCTGCGTACACACACACACACACACACACACACACACAGATTTATGAACCGCACAAATGCTACGATACCTTTCACAAGCAGTTATCTCATGAATAATATGAGTTTGATGAGCCCCATCTACAGGTGACCGTAAACTCTGGTTTATTTGCAGTGCTTGGTTTGGTGACTGCTCCTCGTAAAAAAACAAAAAAAAAACACAGTCTTCGAAGAAACCGTTTGGATAACGGCGCACTAATATTTTTACATCAGCTCTGGGAGGCTCTGATTTACTGCCGCGATGCTGGGGAGAAGAAGTCTTATGCAATCAGAGCCTTGTTTCACCTCCTACAGTGTTACTTGAAAGAGTGATTATGAAATCAGGAACCTTTAGCACTTGATGTTGAAAAACTTTTTTTTTTTTTTAAGTACAGCATGAAGAAAGAGAGGCACACAAATGTGCTTTAATTATATTTTTTGCACGGAAGTGTTATTAGAATAACTTCACGAGTGCCACACTTGTCAGTAACTGACGTATGTGATGCGTGTGTGTGTGTGTGTGTGTGTGTGAGAGAGAGTGAAACTCTGCTTTTCGGTGGAAAAAACAGTCTTGTCTTCTCCCCCATGTTGCGTCATATTCAGCATTTGTCCTTTTTTGCTTTCGTCAGCAAACACGACAATCTGAGTAGTGAGGCCTTGACACACACACACACACACACACACATGCACACACACTCAGGTTTGCACAGCAATATTTCTGAGGACACTGCATTGATTTCCATTCATTCAGACAGATAATGAGTTTATATCTAACCCTAATCTTAATTCCGTTCCTCAAGAAATGAGGTTCTGCCTCATTAGGACCAGGTTTTGGTCTCCGTAACTATGACTAGTGACAGAAAAGGTCCTAACCAGGTAAGGAAAACAAGAACACACACACACACTGCTGATAGTTGCCTGTGTGTATTCAAGATAAACTGAGCCAAAATAAAGCTGTGAATCACTTAAAGTAAAACAGGCTCTTCTGACATTCATTAACTAGACAGGCCTGATCTCACTGTATATGTGTAGAGCACCTCTGACCTCTGAGGTAACATTCAGCCAAACCTGTCACCTGCACACACACACACACACACACACACACACACACACACACACACACACACACACACACACACACACACACACACACACACACACACACACACACACACACACACACACACACACACACACACACACACACACACACACACACGATTTTGTGTCCATTTAAAACAAACCAAAACGGAGATTTAAGGTGTTTTTTTCCCTCTGTTGCTCAGCAGTTGGTTTAAAAACATCTTATTTCCAGTCGGTCTGAAGAACATCTGACTCAACCGTTAAAAAAACACCCACAAGGGGGAGAAGAAAGAAAGAAAGAAAGAAAGAAAAAGAAAGAAGCAGATTGCTGATTGTTTGTACAAGTGGTCAGAAACTTTCCACCTCACTTTCGTGTGCATGCGTCGACACAAATACAAAGGACTTTATCGACAGAATCATAACAAAAAGGTCTGGAAATGCACAAAATGTGCTGTCCTTGTCCACTGATTGTATTGAGTCTACTTTTTAACGCTTTATCCTGTCAGTAAGTTGCTTTTGCCCTTTTTTTTCCAGAATAATCGTTCAATATCTGGCAGTTATTAACAATTGACTGCATTTTAACCCTTTAAGGTACGACTCAACCATTTGGTCGACCACACTTTAAGTCACTATATCTCATTGAAAAATGCATCAAACTGAACTCACTAACATTTAATGTGACTTGTTCTGAATGTTGTACTTTATGAATTATGCAAACCAGGTTTATTATGAACAGACGTCTCAATCGTTTGGTAGAGGCCTGTATCTGAAATACTATAGGGTCTAATTTAAAAAAAAAAATAATAATAATAATTGATTGTCATTATGGTTATCATAAGGAAATAAAATAATAAAAAAACGCAAAGAAATAATTTTCCTTTGCTTTTTTCTTGGTGCGTACCTTTAAGGGTTAAAATAGCGTACAAAACAGCGCCGGCTTCCTGCAACAGCGTGAAATAGGCTACGTGCACAATGGAACTACTGCCTAGCAACCGTGGCTACAAAGGCAGAAGTTCTGACTCTTTGATACGATAACAGTCTCTCTTGTATTCGAAATCCGCTAATTTTTACTAATAAAATTGACTGTACTATTTAGCACTTCACTAGCGTCTCCGGGAAATCCCAACGACAACACGACCTACCGGAAGCAGCCCAGCGTACCAGCAGCCACGGTCGCTAGGCGGAAGTTCTGTTGTGCACGTAGCCTATTACCGTAATAACCACACGTTGCCTTTTAAGTGCGACTTCTCACCTTTCAGAAACCGTTGGAATTATACAGCCTAGTAGCACATCACATCGTCTGCTTGGCCGCGGGACCAGACCGAGGCTAACACCAACGTATCAGAAAAACGTATGCGGTCAATGAGAATGCATAGGACACCCCCAAGCCACCAGGGGGCCCCCAGCGTACCCAGCAGCTACGGTCGCTAGGCGGAAGTTCCTTTGTGCACGTAGCCTATTACCGTAATAACCACACGTTGCCTTTTAAGTGCAACTTCTCAGCTTTCAGAAACCGTTGGAATTCTTCCGATAGCACAAACTACGTCTAATCACGTAATTACGGTAACGTCTGCGATACGCTCGGCGTTAAAGGGTTCGTACCACTCATGTACTTCTTAAACGCAGTTATTGACTCTTTAAGTCTGCAAAACAATCAAAAACCCACACATATAAGTAGTTTTAATCATATGAGTGTGCAGAACAGTACGGTACATTCATGCACCAACACTTAGCTGAGCCCACACCGCTACAGAGGTAGAGGAGGAGGAGGAGGAGGAGGAGGAGGAGGAGGAGGAGGCATGTGCCGAGGGCTGACTCACACGGGCATAGCCAGAAATCATCAAGTCATGAATCTGTCTGTGTTTGGGCGTACAGAGGCACATGTGAGTCATGACACAGAGAGAGAGGAGGAGGAGGAGAGACAGAGAAGTCGCTGCATATAGGAAAAGACAAGAGTACAAGGAAGGAAGTCTCGGTTCAGGCGTACATTATTCCACACAGTCGAGCGCGGTGGTGCCAGCCCGAGTGACAGCGGCTCTGAAATCAGCCTGAACTTGAAATAAACCCAGAGATCGTCATCTTCATCATCATCAGCACACACACAGGTTCTTCCATTCCTTCTTCTTTCTCCCCTAAACTATAAAAATATATTCCTAATATGAAGAAAACTTCTTGTTCTTGTCCTTTCTTTGGCAGGACTTGAAGTCTCGCCGGTCAAGAACGACAATTTGGTTTTTCCCAACACTAAGCTGTTAGCAGTGTGCAAAAAAACCTTGAACAACCCCGTAACTCCCCCCCTCCTCTCTCTCTCCCTCCCCACCACCACCACCACCACCAACAATATTTGTCAGTGCATACTCTATCACCATGGTGACACACACTCTTGCCAGGCGGTGTTGTTGTGCAACTCTCCGCTGATAGGGTGAAGGGGGGAGGCTACTGTAGGTGAGCTAAGGAGACGGTTCAGACCCGGCAACTTGTATTCTTTCCCTGCAGCCGGGTGCCTTTAAAACTTTAAACCAATAAAGCAAACAAATTAAATCCTCTTAGCGGAGGTTGAAACAACATACTTTGTTAGAAATAATATTTACGCTCAATTCGAAGCGTATGTCTGTGTCCCAAACAGAGACGAGAAGCCAAGCGAGAGGCTGTTTTTGAGTCAGAGTTGCTGTTTTGGTTCCTAAAATCCCCCCCCCCCCCACACGCTGTCATGGCAACCAGCAGAAAAGGCAGTTGGCAGGATGGTACCGTAGTAAAGACAACAAGGCCGACATGCTGTTTGCTCTGCAGATGCAGCCCTGTGTTCCGTGCGGGGGGGGGGGGGGGGGAGTCCCTCGGTGGTGAAGACTGAGTGGTCTATCCCGAGGGGCTATTGCGTTTCAAAGCGAACAAAAAAAAACAAGCCGCCAGGGCTCTGGCAACGCGACTCGCTCGTTCGCAAATCGCTCTGTAGCTGCAGATTTCAAATTTGAAGGATTGTTTCAGACTTCCTGTGTCTGGCTTCTGGTATTTTGAGGGGGGGGGGGGGGGGGGCAAAAGTGATCTTGTTGATGAGAACATTCAACAAACCAAAGGAAAACAACATATTTGTGAATCCTCTGCATTCATTACATGACACCGTTTCATCTCATGAGTTTGTGGTCGTCCCGTGTGAGTCACCGAGTTCCAGCCACATGGACTAATACTGCACACCACTGTCTGCGGAGGATAAAAGGCCAGTGTGGCCAACGCGGCTATAAACGGCGACACTTCCTATAAATAGCCTTCACCCGGGGCCATCGACATGACATCAGTCGACCACAGGTTGGTTCCCTTTTTAAACTTCTCTTTATTTACCCATTACCACATATGGAGGAGAGCATGTGCTCCCATGTGGCCCCTGTTTCTATCCCAATAAAAATAGCTCTGACCACCAATAACGGAGCTGGTGTCAATACATGGATCATGATGTCAGGAATAACTTTTTATCATATACATACATATACGTTTGAACTTGGGGGAAAAAGATCGACCGTGATCCTTAAAAACCTGCTTTACTTCATAATATACAGCCTAGAAGCACATCACATCGTCTGCTTGGCCTTCAATTGACTTTAAATCAGTGCTGGGCACTAGGTTAACACACGTTAACGCATGGCGCGTTTCCATGACGACTGACTGGAAAAAGACACGCGCGACGTCACGTTTACATGCCGAGACACCGCAGTCCAGGCACTGTTTATCAGTTAGCTCCATTAGCTCCTTTAGCGCAGTTAGCTCGCCTACAGACGAACTGGAGCGGTCTGTGTATTAAACGAAAAAGAGCAGCGCTACAAATAACCAGCGTACCTGTGTACTGCATATGTGTGGCTCTGTTTTTAAAGTTTAGACTTACTTTAGAGACTCATTTTAACAATCGGGGGTCAAATAAACATGTAAACACGCGCATCTTTTAAAAACTACAACACCAACATATCAGAAAAGCATATGCGGACAGTGCAAATGCATAGGACACCCCTAAGCCACGCAAAGCTGCATGCTCAGCCTCAGCAGGAGATTTAAAATGACCTGTCTTTACCTGTCGCTGTTTCATGTGTTTATAAAAAAATAAATACAAGATATAAATACAATAAGCTGCACTGATGAGCTGTGGTTGGTGTTTTTATGACATAATTAAGTCAAAATCGTTGGAGTGAGTGACAGGTAACGATGGGGATGATTGACAGCTACCCATTATTTTCCGTTAGTGAGGATATTAATGGTAAACAAGGTCACGGCATCAAAAAGAAATGATCCTATCACGACAGAGAAGGGATAGGAATCTCTCCATCAAAGTTTGGCAAACTAGGGGCCCCGAAACGGCATCTTGCATAGGGCCCCTAAAAAGCTAGAAACAGCCCTGGGCATCTGCATCAGACTTCAGTGGGAATCTCTGGACTCTCCACTTTCAATATAAGCAGACAAGTGGGAATACAGCAGAAAAGAAAAGTGGATCGTGTTTAAAAATAAACAAGTGAAAACAGGCTTCTACCTGCTAAGTTAACCTAATTCATTGGGAATAGACGAATGTTTTTACGATTATTACCAGGTTTAGTTTTGACCCACTAAACTCGCTGCAGCAAAACACACACACACACATACACACACACGTCATAATAACTCATTAGTCCAACTTCACAGGACATGAAGTCAATTATGTAATCTGACTAGCAGAACCAGATCGTCTGCTCGGCGACAACAGGACTTCCTCAGATCTGAGCGATTCACCGGAGAAGTGACACCAAATGCAAAATGTATTTTTGTCTCGTTTAGAGTCCGTTCTGCTATTTTTACCTGGACTTGATTCGCTCACGTACTAAAATAGAAACTGCAATCCGCCGCTGAGAATAAAAAAAAAACACAACTGCTGCAGTGTGAAGTCTCTCAAATGTCACAGTGCAGCAAACACGAAGAGAAGGTGATTATTCAATTAGAAAGTGACGCGCATCGACGGAAACGACATAGTTCTCATTCCCATCTGACATGTTGAGAGTTTTCTGAGGTCATGTCTGCAGATTAGCTCACAGTAAAGTAAAAACACTGGTTAAAGGTGATAGAAGTAGATGAATGTAAACTTCTTCCTAGTCATTTTCAGGCATGTAAGCTTAAGTAACAAAGATCAAAAATATTAAGGACATCAGAGCTCAAGGTCGTGGGCAGGAAATGGTTAACTTGAAGTTTGATATGGGAAGATAAAGTCCTTAAATGTTTCCTCCTGAAGCACCGTCCTGCGTCACCTCTATTCAAACAGAATTCACTCAGAGTCTCCTGGGTGCTCCCGCCGTCACTTTCATCATCATCATCATCATCTCCGAAAGCGTTTAAAACTTTGTGAATGTGTGCATGATTCCCTTTTCTAATTAGCCTGATTATAGTGAGCGTCTGTGACAGGCTTCATTCATAATGACGCACACTACCTGCAGCGTATGACTCACACACTCTACCTGTGGGAGAGTGGGAGAAGAGGGTACCTCTTCATCCATCTTCCATTGTGAGGGTGAGCTCATCCTGAGTCATAATATTAGCGCCGTGACACATTAAAGCTCATCTGCCACTCATAAATCCTACTGCTGCTGCCTCTGTGCTCTGTGAGCTTATCACAGGTCTGCTGGGAGTCGTGAGTAAGACTCAAGTTTAAGGCCGAGGCTTCACCATACCTTTTTTCTGTGTGTGTGTGTGTGTGTGTGTGTGTGTGTGTGTGTGTGTGTGTGTGTGTGTGTGTGTGTGTGTGATCTGTATTGTTGTTCACACAATGAGCGTGTCTGCTACGGTGGCCGTGAAGTGCAAATCATCAACATAACAACATTGACTGAAACACATTAGCTAAAACACAACAACATCAACTGAAACACAACATTAACTGAAACTCAACAACATTAACTGAAACACAACATTAGCTAAAACACAACAACATCAACTGAAACACAATATTAACTAAAACACATTAGGCTAAAACACAACAACGTTAGCTAAAAAACAACAATGTGAGCTAAAACACAACAACATTAGCCACAACACAACAACATTAACTGAAACACAACATTCGCTAAAACACAACAACGTTAACTAAAACTGAACAACATTAGCTAAAACACAACATTAACTGAAACACAACATTAGCTAAAACACAACAACATTGGCTAAAACACAACAACATTAGCTAAAACACAACATTAACTAAAACACAACAAGATGAGCTAAAACTAAACAACATTAGCTAAAACACAACAACATGAGCTAAAACACAACAACATTAGCTGAAACACATTAGCTTAAACTCAACAACATTAGCTAAAACACAACATCAGCTAAAACATAACATAAACTGAAACACAACCTTAGCTAAAACTCAACAACATTGGTTAAAACTCAACAACATTGGCTAAAACACAACAACATTAGTTAAAACACAACAACATGAGCTAAAACATAACAACATAAACTGAAACACAACATTAGCTAAAACTCAACAACATTGGCTAAAACTCAACAACACTAGCTAAAACATAACAACATTAACTAAAACACACTACCTTTGACCTACTAAACTTTGTCTCTGTACAATGACTCTTGGTTAATCCAATTCGATAAGATAATTATTATACAATAAAGTCAGTTATCTGACCGACAGAACCAGACTACATCTGCTGTGTCAGCAATGAAGTGGTATGATAATTGAGTGAGGTTGTTCCCAATGCAGTTAAAAAAAACAACAACAACTTTATACTCTCTGATACACTACACTGCTATTTTTATTTTAAGACTGCTAATTCCCTCTCACTCTAAAATAGAAACTCCGCCGCTGAGTATAAATACGACTACGACTGCTGCAGCGTGGAACATCGCGGTGTCACGTAATGTCAGAGCACGGCGAACATGAGAGGAAAAGAAGGAAGCGAAAGAGAAGCCGCGAGAGAGGAGGCACATGCGAGTGACGTGACGTGCATCAGCAGAAATCACCTAATTCTCAGCCCTGTTGACAGATTTCCCTCCAGTTCCAGTGAACAGCTTATCTTTCATGTTGTCTAAAATGTCAAATCCAGTTGTAAATCTTGTGATCGTGATGTTTTTGGGCTCCAAAAACACGGTGTTTACATTCAAACAGAGTGTGTTAAAACCGCAAAAACCTCAAGTTTCAGGTCGTCTTTGAGTCACATGTCTCGTCACAGTGTGACTCCAGTCTTACTGGAAGTCATGTGACTGAAGTTCACGCCTCCTGTACTTGTGTATTTGTATCAGCATCAGTCCAATAATAATAATAATATCTGTGATAATCACTGATTATTGTTGAAATTAAGTTAAGATAAATTCATAATTTCTTTCCCGGAACTTAAAATTACTATATTTTAAGAGCAAACACATTTTATTTTCTGTATTTATTATATTTAAAGCGCAATAAACAACTGTTTGATCATATCAGCTTTCTCTTTCTCTTTCAATGAGGAAAATCCAGGGGGAATTTCAGATATAAAACTATAAAACAACAGAATATAAAAATTAAAAGGAAGTCATTAAAAGAGAGTTAAAAAGAGTGATATAATAAAGTAAAGTGCAGAAGTATACAGGCCATACCAACTAGATCCTAAATCATAAATCCCTCAAAAAAGGTTGTGCAAAACCCTGACTCATTTGTTCCTGGAGGCAGAAAATGTCACCTTCCCAAAAACCGTTGTAAATATATATGTATATATACATGTATACATGTATATATATGTACATATATACATATATACATGTATATAAACATATATATGTATATAGGTATACATATATATATACATATATATATACATATATACACATATATACATATATATATACATATATACACATATATACATATATATATACATATATACACATATATACACACACACGTATACATATATACACACACACATATACACATTTTGATACATTGTTGTTGTTTTTTGCACTGTCAGATTTAGAAAAACTGACCAATTTGTTCCTCGTGGCCAAAGATGAGCCCTTCGCAAAAACTGCTGTAAAAATTAAATCAAAAATAAATATCGTCTAACAAATCTGAGCTATATTTACTCAACACATACAAAATGGCTTGACAATAAAAAATGGAATGGCACAAAATGTCCCTATATGAACTCTAAAGGGTTAAAGAAGACATTCCATGTCCATGGTGCGTAGAAGAAGGAAGCAGTTCTACCAAATTCAAGGATCGTAAAAATGAGCATATTCATTATGTTCCTGGTGTTATTACAGTTCATCGTTTGTGAGACTTGTTGGTTGATTTATTTATTTATTTATTTATTCTTTTGTTTGTTTGAAAGATGTGAAATTCAGCCCTGTAGGTGGAGAAAGTGCAGTTATATAGTGTAGGTGTTTCTGCAGCTTCCAGCGTTGAGTGAGTGTCTCATACTTGTGGGGGCTGACGGTGTCAAAGGGCAGCTTTGAAACAGAAGTGCAGACTCTCTGGGTGCTTTTTTTTAATGACTGGAGATAATTGCAGTGGAATTACAGGTCAAATTAACCCTTTAACACCGAGTGCACCGCAGACGACGAGTTTGCATGAGCGCGTTTTGCATTACCGTAATTACACGACGGTTTGTGCTATTGCAAAAAAAAATTCCAACGGTTTCTGAAAGCTGAGAAGTTGCACGTCAAAGCCAACATGTGGTTATTACGGTAATTTTACTCGTACTGTTGCAGGAAGCTGGAGTGAGTTTAGTTTCCCTTTTTTGGCTTGTTTTTGGACATTGACATTTTTTTTCAAAAAAATCAAAAAAAAATTAGTTTAAATTTCAAATTTCAAAACACGCAAAATGTACAACTACAGTGTTTTTCAAAATAAAAAACTTTGTATATTGTAAATAACTGCCAGATATTGAAAGTTATTCTGGGGAAAATGACAAAAGCATTTAGTTCTCTTTCATAATATCTCGTGAGATGTCTCACTATGGGATGCACGCCCATAGTGAGACATCTCACTCATATTACGCAGAGAACCGGGGTTACGTCAATAACCTTAAGTTATCTGGCCCTTTTACGGTTAAAAAGGGTAAAGTCTGTTGCGTCTTTGTTCAGGTAAAGAATGTCCGACTCCAGGGCTGCAGGATCCAGATCTGCTACTATTGCTGCTTTTCTGTAAAAACCTAGTCTTTATCATTCACATTTATTACTCACATTAAATGTGTGACGAATGTGGATTGTTGGTGGAAGTGCCTTGAGATAATGTATGTTATCAATTGCTGCCCAGCGCCGTTTTGCATTATTTATAATTATTTTTTACGACTTACACTCCAGCTAATGTGAAGCGTTGAAAGAGTTCTCGGTGCATGAGGTGAGCGTTTTCCTCGCATGTTAAAGCCGCACATTAAAGGGAAAAATTAATCCCACTGTTCATCTGCTGAGCCCCCACTTCACCAGACTTTGGCCGTCTGCCCCGTGACTTCTTTGAGTTCATGTCGCCTAGCAACCGGTCCCCCCCCCCCCCCCGCCACTGGCGTTCTCATGCATCACTATGTCTGCGCTGATGTCACGGTTGCCCTAGCAACCATATGACCGAAGCATCCCGACTACTGTTAAAAATCTATAAAGTCATTTTTTTCCGCTCACAGGCAGCAGCGTGGTTTGTGGTGGAGAGCAATGTCACTTTAACTGCCTTTGTTTTGCCCTTAAAAGGAACTGTACATTTGTACAGGAGCAGCAAAAACGACTTAAATATGAGTCCAATTGGCAGTGATTTTCATGGCTGCAAATGAGTAATACACAATGACGTAAATCTACTGTAGATTGCAGCCGAGTGTTGTAATCTCTACCACTCGCTGCCTCGAGGGAATCTGCCTCAAAAACCCCTGAGACAGAGCTTTATTTAGATTAGAGCAGAGTCGACACTCCAGAGGGTTTCACTGATCCAGAGCAGGGGTCTCCAGCCTTTCTCCTCCTCTGAGAGCTAACTTTGGCTAAATGAAAGCGGCAATTGTTCAAATCATATCACAAAACACTCAGAGTGATGTTCAAAGCAAATGAGCTGATTAGGCTGCATTTTCTTATTTTTTTTTAAACATCAAGGCTGCAAACGAATAAGCGAAAGCTTTACTGATAACACTTTACATTACAGTACACTAACAATAAGGTAAGTGTGGTAATTTATTTTTTTAATAATATTATGGTAATATCATTTTATTTATATTGTAATCATCACGTAATAGCTCAGCAATGACATTGAAAAATGCTTTAATTCTCATGTGCAGGTATTACACTAATAACTCACAAGTGAGCTATGATGTTCACTCTTAGAAATAAAAGTGCTCAGTAGAACCATATAAGGTTCTTCGGCTTGTCCTCATAGGAGAACCCTTTTTGGCTCCAGGTAGAACCTTTGTATAAAGGTTCCACCTGGAACCCTTTTGGAGAGTTCCACCAAGAACCCTTGAAAAACCCTTTATTCCGGAAAGGGTTTTTCAGAAGCAAATGGTTCCAGGTAGAACCGCAGCCCTTGTAGAAGAACACTTTTGGAACCCTTATTTCTAAGAGTGTAGTTATTATTATTAACATGATATGATAACCCCTAACCCTTTCACCACACTTGTTTTTTTTTACCAATATTATTATTTTATAGTTATTATTAAGCTGGAAATCACATTAGAAATAAATATTACCATATTATTACCAAATTATTACCATGTTGTTACTGTGCTGTAACATAAAGTGTTACTACTGTATTTATTCATAAGTAGTTGAAAACAAAAAAATAATAAAATAGAACTATTTTCATAGCTCACATTAAATTATATGTATTTTTTTTTTAATAAATAAAATAGGAAATAACATGATTCTGACAAATTAAAGAAAAGTTTAAAGTTCAAGATTTAAGAGTGATTCTGAGGCTCTAACAGTGGTTCTAAGGTTGTTCCAAAGTGACTTAGTGTCAGTTTAGTGTCACATATTTATCACTAAATCTGTCAACTGTGAATCAACTGTAATGAATTAAACTGTGTCTGGGAATCATCACATTTTTACGTTTTTAAACACTTAAAGAGACTCCAGGGTTCATGTTGAAGCACGTGTCATGAGTGTTTCTATAGGAAAAGTTTAATTCAAGAGCGTTTACACATCAGGCGAAGAAGACCTTTGACCTTTAATGCACTCAGGATCTGCTCACACGTACAGAACAACAGACATAAACAAACCCCAGCTCGTTTAAACCGGCAACTCTTATCAGGGTCGTTACAGATAACGTGCTCTGAACTCTTTGGCAAAGGATGAAGCTTTTACCACTGAATAATATTGTAATCTAGTGTTTGGGGGGTAAAAAAAAAAAAAAGACCCTTAAAGGCATTAGAAGTGAGTCAGAAATGACAAGTTTGAAGCGTAACCCTACATAAAAGAGTCACAAGGGCCTAAAAGGGGTCACAGGGGTCCTGAGTTCAAACCAAACCCTGAGGCTGCGACGGCTGTGACTTCAAATGCCAATAATCGCCACCTCAGTCCCAGCGTGTCTCTCCCTTTAAGACGAATGCGACAATAAGCAGAAAAAAAGGGGGCGAAAAAATGCTGACAATGCTCAAGATCTGGAACAAAAGCCAAGCACAGATTGTTTTCCCCCTCGTCACAGAGAGAATGTCGACGGTGCCTTCGTTTACACTCTTTTTTTTTTCCAGTAAAGCATTCATACTTTTGTCTCATTCTGACAAAGGGAAATGAGATTATCGGCGTGATTGTGTCTGGAGTTTTGTCAGCAGAGACGATCTCTGGTGTACGACATGTAAAAAAAATGTGGGATAAACCCCCTTTTTTGTTAAAGCTCCTTTCTTGGGAGCATCCAAATGAGCCGAGCACTGTTTTCTGCAGATATAAATCTGTATAAGTCAGCGACACTTTTTTTTGGGGGGGGGGGGCTTCCCTGGAGGGAGTGAAATACTGATGGTGAGAACTGTGACGCGATAATCTGTCTCGATCTCTTCCCTCGACAAAGATAATCCGTCTATAGTTCACTGTGTGCTGCTGCTGCTGCTGCTGCTGCTGCTGCTGCTGCTGCTGCTGCTGCTGCTGCTGCTGCTGCGTCTGTTTGCCGGCGGTGGCAGAGTGGAGCAGAGCTTCAGGGGAGTCGGTGAAGGACAAGGAGGAATCCGCCGTTCACTACACTTCCGGCGCCGCCAAGAGCGATCTGCAGAGTGGGAGGCATGTCCAGAATATAGATAAAAAAAACTAAATGTGAGGGAGTTTGTTTTCCCCCACCACACTGCAGGAAAAGGAGGGTAATAGTGAGTTATCTTTGCAGCTTGTGAACAGACAAGGCAGGCAACTGCTTGGGGCCCCCCGAGCCGATATGGGGCCCCCCGACACTCGGAGTCTGAGGGCTGTTTTTACTGAAATGTGCAGTGAGCAGCCGCATCCCCGTCCCCCTTAAGCAACAATGGGCGATTTGCAATGACAACAAACCTCCCTAAAGGGGCCCCACCTCACTTTAACCTGTGTGAAGTTAGAAAAGTTATTATAGTTATTATTTACAGTGTAATGCATATCGTTTTTTTCCAGTTATTTACAGTATTTTATTGTTCTATATATTTATATTGTATTATAATGTGGGTTCTTCACAGTGTCATGTATTTTTTTTTACTAAGTTGATATAGTTTTTTTAAAAGCTATTTACAGTATTTTATCGTTCTTTACATTTATAGTTTCACATACTTTTTAATTACAAGGTTTTATTTCATTCATTTCGGAAAAAAAAAAGAAATTGAACTCATACAATTTTCGTTGGTGTCAGATTATTTAAAACATAATGGTGATGAACACTGGTTGAAAGGAAGGGCCCCCTGGGAATGTTTTGCTTAGGGCCCCTACAGACTCTAGAATCGCCTCTGTCTGTACAGGTGACAGGAGGCAATGCAGATGCAGAGCTGGATTAATTCAGTCTGGACAGCGACGCACGGCTGCCAAGTCACGGCACGGCGAGCTGCCAGCGTCCTTCCAAGGGAAGGGAGGCGGATTCAGTCACTAATGCTCACCATTAGTCAATTAGTCAATTAGTCGGCTGATTCACAGCATAATATTGAGCAATTTTGAGAAGCATGAGGGTAAAAATGAGTGACAGAGGCACCGAGTGCATAATAAAGCTCTGACAAGTTTGTATAACATATTATTTATTCATGAGACCTTGATATTTGAGTGGTTTTTGACTTCGCTGACAGCTTTTGGTTTCAGTTTCTGCAATAATGTGCAAAAAAAAAAAAAGACCTGATTTAAAAAAGCAGGAATTAAAAGAAAATCAACGTCTGGTTTCTTTGTTTTTATTATTTACGGGCATTTAATGTGATGACGTTCAATAACCGACGCATTTTTAAGTTAAAGACATGAAAAAGTGAGTTAATTATTTGCTTTCATTCACCATTAATCCGATCAAAATAATAACATAATCATTTTATTTATACGTTCATTTATGCAGCTTTGACAGCAACAAGAAAAAAAAAACAGATTCTGACATAAATAATGTCCTTCCACCACAACCTGTCTAGGCAGATGCTGCACATTCATTTTTCCAGAGTCTGGTTCTATTAGCGATTTCTTCTTCCTGTTAAAAAGGAGTTTGTTCTCCTTTCTCCCATGATGCCTATAGTGTTTGCTCTTTGTGAGAGTTGTTGGTTATAATATTCTCAGGGTTTCTGCCTGACTATGTACAGAAAAAGCCTTGAGATAATCTATGTTATGATTTGTTCGCTAGGCAAATAAATTGAATTGAATTTGTTACAGATGATTTCTGTATGTAATACATTGCCACTTTTCTTTTTTTTTTTTTTTAAAGAAAATTGTGTTACGTCTCAACATTTGCTTCCCGGCAGCCAGTTTATTTATGTGTGAATGTTTTTTTTGTTTTTTTTCGGAGTCTGCTCTGCTTATTCCACACAGGCTGCACGCGAGTCTGGCACCGAACAAACACAGTGAGCTGAAACTGTCACTGTGACGTCATGTGGGTGGCCATTCTTATGTAGTCAGCACTTTTCAACCCCCTCCTCCCTCCCTCCCTGCTCCTCCTCCTCCTCCTCCTCCTCCTCTTCTCCCCACAGCTGCACATCACACACTGACCTCTGGTCATCCTCTATGAGGCCCAGGGGCGCGGGGGCTAAAGCAGGAGCCCAGCGTACAGGTCAGGGGGAGACGAGCACAAAAGCAAAAAAAAGGTAATAAGGAGTTAAGATTTAAAGGGAGAGGGTGGCAAGGTCACTGAGCCGCCTTCCCTCTACTCTGCAGACCAACCGGCCGCAGAGTGAGAGACAGGAGCAGGCTGGTAAACGTGTGGATGTCTGCCGTGTGGCGTCCAGACAGTGCGAGACAAAGGGGTGAGAAAGAGCGAACGCGGCAGAAGCAGCAGCAGCAACTCGGAGTGCCCGTCTCACATGCTGCTCCATGTGAGCGAAAGCCAAACAGGAATGGGAGCTGCTTTATGTAAGTGTGTCCTCCCAGCAGCCCCTGGGGGGGGGGGGGGGTCTGCTGCACGGAGAAGAGCCTCACATGTTTGTGTTGTGATCAGGAGGAGGAGGACGGCGAAAGACCAGCCTGTCACATCTGGAGCGGCACATCTTCTCCTTCCTGTCTCCTTTGACAATGTGCCATTTTTTTTTGGTGCGTGTCCCTGTCCATGACCCCTCCCTCCCATCATCATTATTATCCTATTCCTGTGTAAATCCCTGCAGGGAAGGAAAAGGTGGAGACCAAGCAGGATGAGGAGGACAGATTGTGCGAAATCCAATTCAAATCTGATTCACGATACAGATCTGATTCGACAGTTCACGTTCTTAACTGCAAGAGTCTTGCGTCTGAACGTGACTTCCCTCTAAAGCACGGGTTCTCAAACTCAAATGACCTGGGGGCCAATGTGCAATCTATTGTGGTCAAGAGGAGGCCGGCCGAGAGAACAAAAAGTGGGGGAAAAAAAAACAACTGTTCACAATATTGCATCACGATATCACACGTATACGTTAATAATACTATTTATGATGCAAAATTAATGTATTAATGACAAAAACAGACATTTATTTTAAATTACATAAATAATAGTGTGGACAACTAATTAAAATTCGTACCAGGAGCCGTTTCGGCCACTGACATTCCGTGGCTCGGGCCTTAACAAACAAATTTATTTATGTAATTGAATGTTGTATATGATATGATAATAATGGGATAATTATGACCAACTGTCTTATTATTACGGTTATAATAAACATTGCTTGCAAACATATATTATATTCTGTCCCCTCGTTGGCAGCTGTGCCTCAGCTACACACTGTGTTTAATAGACGGTGAGGTCGTGGGCCATGTTTTCATTATAACATGATATTAAGTGGGGGGGCCGCATGTAATCGATTGGGGGGGCGCATTTGGCCCCCGGGCCGCCAGTTTGAGACCCCTGCCTCTAAAGCATGGAGCATCAACAGCACAAAACAACCCAATTGTGAGTCCGCTCAGTGTTGAAGCGTACGATAATAATGTACGATAAGACGTACAGAGGAAATTAAGAAACAGAAGCTATACCACAGCGGATCAGTGGACAGATCGAGGACCACGCAGATCTGATCTGATATGATCTGTGTCCTCAAAAACATTAAGAATCAACCCAAAAACCTGGATACGAGTCATTTCAGCCTGGTCATTTATTTAAACGTAGTCTCTGTTTATGTCGGGTTAACACAGCAGGTACAGCAGGTTAAACAGGGAACATACAGAACTGCAACAGGAAACTGATTCAATACGTACTAGCTCCAGTCTTAGTCTGACTAGGACTTTAGTTTGATTAAACTGTGCATGTAAACATACTGATTGTTACAGTGGTTAGTATTTGTTTTTAATCTTTTCTTTATCGTTCTTCTTTCAATTTTCTATTTCATTTGATCCAAATGATGAAATCAAGCGTTTTGCCTCAAAGAATTGCTACGGACATTAATGTCCCGATGAATGCATGTCATAGCGTTGCAGTGGAAGAAGAAGAAGAAGAAAATAATGTTAATGATGAGAGACTTTTATACAATAATGTTTTTTTCTACATCTTGTGTTCCCACTAATGCTGTTTGAGCTGGAAAAAAACATTTAACCAAGGATTAAATTGATTTATGACAAGTGAGAATAGGGGAGGGAGGGGGGGGTTTATATGTGTTATAATGCAAAAACCAAGAATATCTCATAAAAAGCTCATTAATTCATAACTATTATTACCATTAATTGCACAACATCAACGAGATACAGTAGCACACACGCACACACACACACACACACACACATCACTCATTAAACCTTGCAGCACTGCTCCCCCCCCCCTTCTCTTAGGGCAGCTGGCAAAACACAAAGGAAAGAAGTGTGCAACTGGTGCGATAAAGCCGGGAACATCTTGCTATTCAAGCGTCAGCATAATAAACTGGAGGCACAATTAAGGAGGAAAAAGAACGAAACCCCCCCCCCCCCACACAACCCCAACCAACCACAAGAACAAGTGTTCAGTGGTGCATCAGTGTTCAGCGCCTCAGTCCAGCTGCGGGTTGTCTTTAGGACACGGGGATGAAAAAAAGGACAACAGAGCTCGTCTGTTCCCTGCACTCTTGCGGGAATGCAAATGACAGTGACACGCTGAGGAACTACAAAGCATGTGTGTTTTAACTTCAGATGCGCTGCCACGATATTATAAGGGAGGCTTGATATATCGGTGAGTGCAAACATTAGTCCCTTTGTCTGAAAACACCCCGAGATTCCTCAGCAGCTCCAACACCACACAGAGGGGTGGGAGGTGGGGGGGGGGTGATTCATATGAAAAGTTAATTGTTAAAGGGTGTTTTAAAACTTTATGGCCGAACAAAAAGAAGAACAAAGAGGCATTATTAAAACCTTGAAAAAACACACAAAAGTCTTGTAAAACTAACAGCGGTGGAATACATGCATACAGTTTTTTTTTTTTTTAAGGGTTTTCTCCCTGAAGCTTTTCTGTTTCCAGAGAGACTCCTCGCCCTTAAAACCTCCTCTCTGTTCTCGCAAACCCCCCAAGGATGGCTGGTGCAGAGTCTGCCGCCGTCTGGCTGTTCCCATGGCAACCACCAGGTGAGCAGACAGGCTTGGAAAGCACAGCGGAGAAACATTTTCGACTCTCTCCCTCCACCGTGCTCTCAGACAACAGGCGGAGGAGGAGGAGGAGGAGGAGGAGGAGGAGGACTCCCTCCTTCAGTCAAACTTGAAAGTACACGGTGTTTAAGACGTCTGGACGCAGACGGGCAGATGACCGGTCTGCCAGTCCGTCTGTCTCTGTGACACATGCAAGACTGTACTGTAGAGTGCAGAGATAAAAAAGAGGAGGAGGTTAAACCCTAGAGGGGCCGACTAACACGTGTCACAGCCACTGAACATGAAGGATGGTTCTCCTGCAGCGGCAACAACAACAAGGTGCAGCAGGTCGAAAAAAAAAAAATCTGGACACCGGAGTCCAGGTGTCTTTCTGCTGCAGGCGGTTACAGGACGACCCTGAGGGCTGAGGAAGCCCAGTCTTCTCCCTTTTAGAGGTCACTCTCCACAGCGGATCATCTGCCTCCATCCTGGCTCCTTCACAACGCCCATGAACCTTCTCTGTGGTCTTCTACCTTTTTCGGCAGCTCCATCTTCAACATCCTTTGTCCAATTATAGTCACTATTCCACCTTCTCTTACTTTATCTCCAAACCAAGGCAAGGCAGGCAACTGCTTGGGGCCCCCGAGCTGATAGGGGGCCCCCGACACTTGGCGCCTGAGGGCTGTTTTAATGAAATGTGCAGTGACCAGCCGCCTCTCCGTCCCCCTTAAAAAACAATGGGCGATTTGCAATGACTGGTTGGATGGTTGGATGAATTTTTGCTGAGGGCCCCTACAGACTCTAGAATCGCCTATGTCCAGCTCCACTTCCTGTTTCCTAGACAGTGCCACCGTCTCCAAGTCACACATCATAGGAGGTCTCAACACCATCTTGTAGACCTTCCCTTTCACTCTCTTGCGCCCTCCAACTGACCTCCATTCCTCTCCTCTCCAGCTCTCTCTTCCACCTGTCCTCCTACTCTCACTACAGATTACAGTATCATCTGCAAACAACATAATCCATGGAGACGCCTGCCCGGCCCTCACCTGTCAACCCGTTCATCACCGTTTCCAACGAGACGAGATAGCACAAGAGCAGCAGAATGCACGACGGCATATTCAAGGATAGACGTAAGACAAAATGTAGAATAAAAAATATGGGATAAATAAGAGAAAACATAAGAGAAACGCTAAACAAAAGATGCACAAATGTGTCGTCTGACAGTTGATGCCACTAATCACGTTCTGTCATTGTGATTAAACGTGAACATAAAGCAAGTTTCACTCAACGGCAGCGTTTGAATCTAAATCACCGAAAGGGACGACGCCGCCGAAATATTAGCGCACCGTAACACTGTTTATTATTGACTCTATTCATCACACTGTAAAATTGCCTGTGAGTAAATCGTGCTGTACATCCTCCTCCTCCTCCTCCTCCCCGCTGTATGTCATGGATGCCTTGATGGATCGCTCTCGTTCGACAGTGACAGGGGTTTCTGCAACTCCAGTTCATATCCTATCATCGGGGGCTATAAAAGCTGCAGGATGTGCCGTCTGGCAGCCACGTGTGATTTTGAAAGGCGAGAGAGTCCAAATTAGCCAAATCAAATCGTTTCGTCGGGCTCCAAACGGCCGATTGCGAGCACCGAGGAATTAAAATGTCACCCGATGATGATGACTGAGGCTAAATCAGAACCTGTGAGGTCTCACACTGTTGATCTGAGGAGACGCTCTTTGCCTCTCTGTCCTCGTGTCTTCAGCTTCATCTGGGATTTGCATAATAAGGCAGGTGACAGAGTTCAGTGCTTGCTTTTCATTATTCATCCGTCCCCGCCGCCGCCGTGTTTGTGTCCAAACTCTCAGAGTGACACAGGACTGCACCAAGCCCAAGTGGAGGTCAGTCCACGTGGCTAACCCGGCCCTCTCTTACCCTCTCGTGCTGCTGCTGCTGCGATTCATCTTTTATTCATAGTCTGCTGCAAAAAAAAATCTAACTTGCAGACGTGATTAAAAGGAGAGCTTAACGCACTCCTACGGTAAACAAAGATTGTATCACTGTTGCAACACGTGCACAAAGTGGAACCTCGCACTTATCTGAAAAAATGTTCAGGGGAGAGCGGGCGGGCGGGCGGAGAAATGCAAACCCTGCATGAATATTTCATGACATTGAGTGTGTTTTGCTTTAACAGTCACGTTATAACGCGTGCAGCGTTCCCCTCCACCCAAACTCTGGCCAAGAGTTGTGCTCCCACTCCCCCCGGGGCCCCTCCTCCTGCCTCCTCTTTTCCCGCTGAGGCGATTCCTGTGCAACACGACTCCAGGAGAACAGTCTGGATATCACGCTTGCCGTGGATTCCGCCTGTCCGCCTGCGGGGTCTATAAATAGTGGCTGTCAGATATTTTCACTCTTGTGCTGAGCACACGCGGCGGGCAGAGGAGTGTATTAATATCCACGGTGACCAGAGTCGTGCCTCGGGGAGGGCAGAGTATGGTGCGTAGGTGTGTGTGCGTGTGCGTGTGCAGGGACGGCACAGACACAAGCGCAGCAGGGGCTTCGTCACACAAACCAGCAGGCTGTCATCTTCCTCCCAAACCTCGCCTCTCTCTCGCTCTCTCTCTCTGCAGACTGAAGCTCAGACAAAAGACCTCTTTATGTCTCAGGCCCAATTTATACTCCTGCGTAAAGTGCTCTACGTAGGTTACGCTGAGCCCTCTGCGTCGTTTCCGGCTGCAGGAAATATCTTTTTATAAGTGTCCGTCACTCCGTCAAAGGGACAACGGAGAACGGCAAGGGCTGCGATTGGTCCTCAGGACAAGCCTAGCTAACGCTGCTCTGTGCCGGCTCACAGCGCGCACCGAGCGTCCACAGAGGCGGAGCCGATCACCGCCGACAACGCCGCTGCCAAACTATGAATACGTCATATCTTAAAGGTGCATTATGTCATAAATCTAAATCAACTGGCCGTAAAATCCTCCTAATATGTCACAGAGACTCAGGAATAATGTTCATATAACAAACTGAACTCACCAACAACAACAGTACAGACAAAAAAAAATCTTTTGCAGACTGCAAATCATGTTTATGTTTTGAAATAATGTTTTGGCATGTGGCGCCACCTACCGCCGTATACCAATCGTTGCAGTCAGTAGAGTCTCAGCTGCCGGGCAACCACGGGTTGCAAGTTGCGTCAAAAACGAAACCTAAAAGACCTTGGTGTTTTGAATTTGAATGTAGAAACTGTTTTCGGCCACATTCTTACATATGGCACCTTTAAGACACAAACCACATGTTTAGACTCTGAATGGCTAATTTCTCGCCTCAAATGATCTTAAAACTGCGTTCTGGGACACAGAAAAGTGAGAAACGGCCACTGTTTCAATGTTATTTCGCTGCAACAACAACAACAACAACAACAACAGTCTTTCTCTCTCGGACGCCATCGCTCGCTGTAGCCAAAAGCACAACAAGCTTGCGTAGCGACCCCTACTGACCGGGTGGGAAATTGCAGTGCGTATCCGTCAACACGACGGAGAAGTACGAAGGCTCGAGGCGTCTCCGTGGTTACGCAGTCGGAGAAGTATAGCGTGGCCTTCACTCCACACTCTTGTGTGACCTCAGCTCAAGAACGGGACAAGATCTGAGTCACATTTGTCACCCCTGATGTTGCCCACAGTGTTCCAAGCAACGTCTCTATGATGCAATTAGACCATAAAGAAAAAAAAATCAAGAATCATTGATCATATGAGTAAACAACAGGGTCATGGAGGTCACGGCTGGATTCTGCCCGGTGCGTGAATCACATTACGGCAGACTAATATCCCAGGTGCACGCTGCTAATCAGCCTTGAGGAAGCACAGATCTGCTCACATGAGGGTTTTTAAAAACCTGGAAAGATACATCTGAATATTAGCCACAGGGGTTAAGTTAGACGTTACGTGTGAGACGAGTCTCTACCTTTAGTAATAACCAAAGAATAAAGTCAGTTGATGAAAATGGAACTCGTCCGTGCAGCGGTAACAGATGTGCGGGTACAGTCCGTTCCTCTGTCTGAACGTCTGACTGCGAGTGTTCAAGCAACCGTAATTAATCATTTCTTGGCTGGTCATGTGCACAGCCTTTACACACACACACACGCGCACGCGCACACACACACACAACACATGCTCATCCAGTGACTGCCTTGTGTAACAGAGGGAGGACTCTCTGCATGCGCACTCGCACGGCATCACATGTGCAGCCCGAGCAACATGGGGTCAGACTGTGTGCTCATAACAACAGAAAAAATTGTTATCAGCTGATCAGTGTCAGTCAAACGCTACACGTGATTTCAAAGATCACATCTATTTATTTTATATTTTATTGTAGCTACAGCCGTGTGTGTGGTTTATAGCCTGAATAATTAAACACAGAAGACAACGAAATCCATATCAGAAGCGCGTACATGCTGCAATAATGTGAGGGCATACATCATGATTGCATCATGTGTTACAGGAGCACCTTTCCTGAACAAGGGCTGTGTGTGTGTGTGTGTGTGTGTGGAGTTGAGAGCCTGCAGAACACTGCCCCGAGTGGAGAAGCGCGGTACTTGACAGCTGTGGGTTACAAATAAAAACATGACTGAATAGTTCTCATTCAAAAGCAGCTGATATAAGTTTAAAGGTCGTTTCAATCCGATCTTTCGATCTCCCTACACACAAAAATCACTATTTTAATTCATTTGTCAGTTTTGTTGTTGAAAAAAAAAAAAGAGTAGATAGCATATTTTCTCTAACGTGAATTGTTGAAAAACAGATAACAAAAATGTCATTGTTGCAGATAAAAGACGCAGATACGTGCACCGCGTAACAGAGAGAGAGCGTCACGGCCGCAAGATAAGAGATTACAGTTTGGCCTCTCGTCTGAGCCTCTGCCGTCTCCACACAGGACATTCCAGGAGCTGCACCGTGTGACGTCTCACGCACAGGATCACATTTCAAAAAAAAGGCAGAGAGCCTCGCAGTCAAACCACAGGCCGCCTCTGCTCCGGCGCAGCTGATTACTCACAAGCATTAAATAACTTCAGAGCGGCTTATTAGATAAAAGCGAGCAAACAAACGCAATTCATTCCCCACAGCAACTGATACAAACTCTTTTTTTTTTTCCATTCCACTTTTGTGTTAGGACTACACTGCCGTGTTATGTGTGTTTCTTTTTTTTTCCCCCTGAGCTTCATAAATTTACTCTAATATTCGACGCCCCTTTCCTCCTCCTCCTCCTCTTCCTCCTTTGCGGTGCCCAGCCTACACTGGCGCCACAGCAGGGTCATCTGGGGTTCCACGGCAGAAGGGGAATGCGCAGAAGAAACAATTGTACTTTCTACCAAATGAAACCATGAATGAACTGCACACAAAGCACAAAGTACAGTCCGGGGCCAGGAACACACACCGGCACCGCTAACCGGGAGAGTCTCATTTAAACACTTTTAGGATTCATTGTCGCTCATATGCTACCAATTATCCGAATGCATGCAAAGGCTGTTTTAAGGCCTCGTGATAATTATCTCCTGGCAACCCCCCCCCCCCCACCCCCCGAAATCAACTGGTGACAAGAGTTTGCAAGTGGCTCGGTTGCCGTGTCCTTAGAGAGTACCCCCCCCCCCCCCCCCCCCCCTCCTCGGTGCAGCGCTCCTGTGTTGCTGACAGAGTGGGAACAAAGGTGAAAGCTGTGAGTACAAACTGTGCACACAGACGGGAAACCTGATATTCCAGCTCTCCACATGGGCCGAATCTACAGGGAGGAAGAGAGAGCGTGCTTATGTGTGACATCAACAGCAAAGAACGTCGGAGTCCTGCAGGAGGCACTGGTCTCCACAGGCCGGTGCACACGAGGGGGGGAAAGTGCATCTGCGCCGCAATTAATTACCCACAACCAAAGTCGGTTGAGTAACTGTGTCGGTGCAGAGTTAAACCTGCTTGCTCTCACAATTAAAGGTCCAATGCAGTAATGGTGAGGCTGCAGATTTGTGTCAGTTTTCCAAACGTGTCAGACAAAAAAAAAACTATACAGTTGTAGCACGGCTAGGCTCTTTTTTTTTTAATGCTTTTCCATGAGTGACAGTATCTGGTTCTTGGTGCTTTTAGTTCCAATCGAGCTAAGCTGATCCTAACAATGTGACGTCTACAGACTGAGTCATGAACGTGACGAACACCAAGTCCAACTCCAGTCCGACTAAGCTAATATACGCAGTGAGTAATCAGACCATGAATCGTCCATTAGTCCGACTAAGACTAGCTCGATTTTAGTCGGATTAACATGTTTGCATGACATTAACGAAACCGCCTCGTCTGAGTCTGACTGACGTACTTATAATATGCACGTAAACGCACCACCTGGTGAATTCGGACTCTAGTCCGGTTAAGTGTGTACATGCAGGAGTAATCAGACTATGAATCGCCCATTATCCATGTATGTTAGTCCGACTAAGACGAGCGATTTTAGTCATTTACGAGACATCAAGAAAACCATATAATTGTCTTAGTCCATCTAAGTGTATACTCACCAGACTAATCAGACTATGAATCGTCCATTAGTCTGACTAAGACTAGCTCGATTTTAGTCGGATTAACATGTTTACATGACATTAAGAAAACCGTATTATTATCTTAGTCTGACTAAAAGCAGACTTTTAATATGCACGTAAACACATTGACTGGTGAATTTCGACTCTAGTCAGACTAAGCTTATACACGCAGGAGTAAATCAGGCTATGAACCACATTATCCAGGTATGGTGGATTTTAGTCAGATTAACTTGTTTACAACCTTATTATTGTCTTAGTCTGACTAAAATCAGACTTGTAATATGCACGTAAACGCACCGACTGGTGAATTCCGACTCCAGTCCGACTAAGTGTATACATGCATGAGTAATCAGACTATGAATCCTCCATTATCCATGTATGTTGTATGTATGTATCCGACAAAGACTAGCTCGATTTTAGTGGGATTAACTTGTTTACATGACATTAAGCCATTAAGAAAACCGGATTAACGTGTTTACGTGACATTAAGAAAACCATATTATTGTCTAAGTCTGACTAAAATCGCACTCTTAACATGCACACTCCCTCAGTCAGGTCTGATAGTATTGCTTGACGCAGCATACAAATAACGTTGCATTTAACGTTTTTGTCCATAAATAGCAACCAAAAAAAGTGAACACACTGCAGCTTTAAATGTAACAGCGGCAACGTAATTGGATGCTCTTTTCCTGGAAAATCACTCTCATTCATTCATCAAACACCGCTTGTGTGACTGGGCGAACAAGACTTGTGTTTGTCACCATGACACCAGCGTTGTCATGTGAAACCCCGGGCACCGTGCTCCACTGCTCTGCTCTGCTATGCTATGCTATGCTATGCTATGCTGTCACCCCCCTACCGGGCACGTAGCAAAAAAAACACAGCTCTGTGTTAGCGGCCGCCCTCCTTAAGCCTCGCTAAAGCAGCTTAGAGCTCCGGCCGCCTCCATGGTGGCCACACACGTGTGAAACATGCACTCTCGCTGACACACAAACACATGCGGGGCCCGGCCCCGTGTGTGGCCACAATGAGGTGGGCGGAGCTTGTGCCCCATTGTGTGGACAAAAGTGGGCGGGGTTAGGTCACAGTCACTCCCACTCAGCTGTACTGAGGCACGTTGACCCTCAGGCACGACACAGAGCACGCACACACACACACACACACACCTGCAGGAAAATATGCAGGACTTACACTCACACACACACACACACACTGTCCTGCCGCTCTCCACCACTACTCATGTTCTTACTCAGAAAGAAGGGAGGGACGACATTTCCAACAAATCATAGCCATGTGTTTTTGGAGAGTGAACTTTTCTCTTTTTCATGCACTGGAAAGAAAACACTTTGCACCAGTGACACACACACACACACACGCACTCACGCACACACACACGTGAACAGAGGAGCTTAGCTTCCAAACGACGTGATAGTGCTGCGCCTTATTTAAAACACACATGTGTCTGAAGACAAGAGTTTGTCCAAATGACTTCAATAATCAAAGAGTTCAAGAGCTCTTTCTTCTTAAAACGATCCAAATCCACTGAAAAGTGAATTCCTCAAGTGTTTTATGCGGCGGTTTGATTTGTAACTCAGCTAAAAGCTGAAGTTCCTCCTTTAATTTTGCCTCCTCCTAAAATCATTTATATAGAAATGATAAATTAGCCCGTAGCAGCAAGAATAAAACTGCACAGATCATCCACGTGTGTTTCTGATCACGTTACTTATACTAAATAAATGTCAATTTAATGCGATAATGAAAGTAATATTGTGGAGGAAAACCAGAAATAACGTTTTATCTTGGTAGATCTTTGTCTCTGTTTGTTCCAGTAAACGTTATCAACGTTTTGCCCAAGACAAACAAAAAACGTCAACGCAACAGGAAGTCGGCCATTTTGGCGATTTTACACGCTACGTAATTGAAGAAACTCCTCTGAAAGCGTTTGTTGTCACTTTAAGACGTATATGTGTTTGTCTTGTGTTGATTTTTAGTTTGATTATTTTAGTTTTTCACAGGTTTTTTTGTCCAGTTTCATCATCAAAATTGACGTTTACATATTAGCGTCACGTGCTAACACTGTTAGCAATAGAAATCCTCTCTGTTTTTCTTGCAATAACTCAAAGTCACACGACCCATGAACGTCCAGAGGTGTTTTGTGTCTGTTGTTTAACTTTAAAATTAGAAAAATCTAACTGGATTACGAGGTCATAGGTCATTCGGTCAAAAACAAGTATTGTTCGTGTTGTGTTTTCATTTTCCAGTCCAATCACCATCCAAATAAATCATCCATACATTAGTAATTTTAGCACAGCATTTCCAGATCCTTCTTCATCGGTATCGTCTGAGATGAACGCACAAATAACGCATATTGATTGAGACGTAGCTGCCGCTAATAACCGGTCATGTACATAACATACGGCGTCCAGGATGCTGCTACAGCAACGCAAGAAATATAATACTAGTGTTGTTTGTATCACAATTACAGATTCAGTCAGTTCACATCAGCCCCGACAAAAACAATCAGACATAAAGAGTCCTGACTCTAGACCAACGGAATGGAAAAGGACTCGTTTTGACTCATATAAAAAAGTAAAGTAAGTATAACACATGCTGCGTCTCTTTTGCAAGCTGTGTGTGTGTGTGTGTGTGTGTGTGTGTGTGTGTGTGTGTGTGTGTGTGTGTGTGTGTGTGTGTGTGTGTGTGTGTGTGTGTGTGTGTGTGTGTGTGTGTGTGTGTGTGTGTGTGTGTGTGTGTTTTTTGCCTCGTCAAGGGTGGTCTGATTCTGTAACGGAGAGACCGACTACAGATGGGACATTTTGAACTAATTCATCTTTGGCATCAAAGCAAATCCGACCCCAGAGACAGCTGACATATAAATGAGACCTTACTGGACGCTGGGGACAGAAACTGTGGCAGTAAAAGAAGCCACAGTGTGTCTTTAAAACGTTGAGTTTAAAGAGGGATAAACGTGTTTTCTCCTGGATTTACAGAGGACAACGAACGATAACTGATAACATGACGTCTCACACACCTTAGAAGGACCACAGCCTGATTCCCTCATCCACCAACACGTTAATCCACCATACATGGATAATGACGATTCATAGTCTGATTACTCCTGCGTGTATATGCTTAGTCGGACTGGATTCACTGAATTCATCAGTCAGTGCATTTATGCGCATGTTAAAAGTCAGATTTTAGGTTTTCTAAATGTCGCGTAAACACGTTAATCCGACTAAAATCGAACTAGTCTTAGTCGGACTAAGGGACATGGATAATGACTTTACGTGCGTGTTAAAAGTCTGACTTTAGTCAGACTAAGACAATAATATGGTTTTCTTAATGTCATGTAAACACGTTAATCCAACTAAAATCAAACTAGTCTTAGTCAGACTAACATACATGAATAATGGCGATTCATAGTCCGATTACTCCTGCGTGCATACGCTTAGTCGGACTGGAGTCAGAATTCACCAGTCAGTGCGTTTATGTGCATGTTAAAAGTCTGACTTTAGTCAGACTAAGACAATAATATGGTTTTCTTGTCATGTCATGTAAACACGTTAATCCGACTAAAATCGGGGTAGTCTTAGTTGGACTAATGGACGATTCATAGTCCGATTACTCTCGCGTGTACAGACTTAGTCGGACTAAGACAATAATACGGTTTTCTGAATGTCACGTTAATCCAACTAAGATTGGGGTAGTCTTAGTCGGACTAATGGACAAATCATAGTCTGATTACTATCCCGTGTACACACTTAGACAAGACAACAATACGGTTTTCTTAATGTCGTGTAAACGACTAAAATCCAGCTAGTTGGACTAACATAAATGTATAATGACGATTCATAGTCTGATTACTCCTGCGTATACACACTTAGTCGGACTAAAAATCAAGCTAGTCTTAGTCGGACTAACATACATGGATAACAACGATGCCAGTTAGTCTCCAATTCAGAACCTTAACCAAATCAATAGCCTTATAAACGTAAGTAGTTCACACGGCGGAGACACGCTGTGTTACAATGCCTGGTAACATGTGTCTGAGTTGGACACCAACAACCTGTGTCATCATCAGCCCGCAGACTCAGACAAAGGAACGTGTTTTTGAGGAAATAAATAAATAAACAGCGGAAAAGCCGGGTTAAATGAGGTAACACAGTGACTATCAGACACACTGTCTGTGCACACGTTTCCCTCCGACTCTCTCTCTGCTCACTCTCTCTCTCTTGTTCTCGCTGCTGTGCATTCAGAGTTACTCTGGTGCACTAAAATAACCCGGTTTGGCCTTGAATAGCCCCTGCTGTAATGTTCCCACAAAAACCACATGTGGGTAAAGGCATCGCACACACACACACACACACAGAGAGAGAGAGAGAGAGAGAGAGCCCTGCCTTTTTAACAGTCTTTACTGCCCTCTACTGGACGCCCGCTGATAACGCAGTCCCTGCATAGACAATGTAAAAAAAAATAAAAAAAATAAGGTCATAGTTATTTTATTGATTTCAAGAAAAATCACACAGATTTCACAGGTGAATCTTTGGGTTTCAGTTATCAGTGTGTGTGTGTTTTCGTCACGTCATTAGCTTCCTGCTAACAGCTGGCTGCTGTGAGTGAGTAAGTGAGTGAAGCATGTTTTTAAAAACACAGACAAGCTCCTCGTAAAGTTCCACTCATAATAACTGCACTGTTCAACTGTTCACAGTCAAAGGCGGCGCATTGTATATTCCCTTTCATCTGCAGTGCCTCTGAGACGGAGACAGGAGTGAGGGGGGGGGGCTGGATCTCTCATTTTTGGCCCCAGGGGTGTGTGTGTGTGTGTGTGTGTGTTGCTCTCTCTTTGTCTGCAGACTGATTAACAGAGAGCATGACTAAAGAGAAGCGCATATGAATTGTGAGCACTGACAAAAGCTGCCATTGTCTCCTGAACCTGCCACTGCATTTTTTTTTTTTATTATTATTATAATTTTTTTTTAACAAGTGCGTGAAAACAGAGGGGAAACCCAGATTAACAGGGACTACACAACTATGACTACAGAGGTGTGTTTATGTGATTTCATTTAAAAAAAAAAAACACACACCACAATGTGAAAGTTCCTGGTGACAAACTTGATGCAACACATTATAAACAGTGTTAAAATTAATTAGATGTTTGTTTTCTTAATACACAAATTAACTTAAGACTCGATACAAATTAAATTTAATTGGATTAAATAAGTAAGAATATATATACACACATCCAAACACATATATACATATACGTATATATACATATATAAAGGGAGCTTAATGTAGGAGTGGGGACAAAAACTGGTTTATGACACTATTGGTGAAATACACAGAGAAATGATGCCCCCTGCTGGAGAGTAGGCTGTAACAACACCGTGGTCCACAAACCATGAAAAAGCAGTGCAATTTAGCATGAATGGAAATGGAAAAAGGAGAAAAAAAATTTGTGTGTGTGTTAGAAGGAGTTTGTGAAATAATTTCCTTTGCATTCTCGAAAAATTCTAAAGTTAAAACATGACCTGAAACACAAAGAAGGAAAAACAAAATCTTTCGAGAATAAAGTCGTAATATTACGTGGTAACATTATGACTTTTTTCTGGTAAAATTTTGACTTTTTTCTGGTAAAATTTTGACTTTTTTCCAGTAAAATTGTGACTTTTTCTGGTAAAATTGTGACTTTTTCTGGTAAAATTGTGACTTTTTCTGGTAAAATTGTGACTTTTTTCCAGTGAAATTTTGACTTTTTCTGGTAAAATTGTGACTTTTTTCCAGTAAAATTTTGACTTTTTTCTGATAAAATTGTGACTTTTTCTGGTAATTTTTTTTGACTTATCTGGTAAAATTTTGACTTTTTCTGGTAAAATTGCAACTTTTCTGGTAAAATTGCAACTTTTTTCTAATATTATCACTTTTTTCTCATTATAATATATTATATGATAATATGATAGATGACGAGGTTTCCTCTAAAAATCTGGACTGCTTCATTCAATCTGTAGCATTATAAAGACTTGTCAGACACTTAAATGTGTAAGTATTACTTAATCCCTTCATAGTTAATCACCAGTGGTTTGTAATTCTGAATATTTAAGCTGCATTTTACAGTTTTACGCTCAACAAAAGCTGTGTTTAGGGCTGTGAACATGTTTCTTTGCTTGGGCTCAGAGCTGGTGTCGGTGAGTGAGGAGTGTGAGGAGCAGAGCAGCTTCCTCCTCTTCTCACCTCTTGACCCACGAGGGTCAGTCGGGTCAGTCGGCAGATCCTGGAATTCCCTCGGCGGAGACGAACTTCTCCAACACTTGTTCCTCGCTGCGTTGGCTGTTGCCGAACGACTGCAGTCAAAACCTAAATAAAGAACGGGGGGGGGGGGGAAGAGAGCAGTTAGAAGAACGGCTTCATTCCAAGTTATTTGGGGTATGTGTGACATTTGGGCCTGAGAATGTCTGCAGTCAAGTGCAACAAGAATGTGTTTGTAACATCTCTTTATATACAAAGAAGACACATTCTTAAATGTGAACATTTCCTTCATTTCTTTGCTCCAAATAACAAAGAAATCATCATTTACAGGTTTGACAAAACGCTGATCAATGTTCCTGAACGTTTTCTGACATTTTATGGACCAAACGATTACGCGATTATGAAAATAATAGCTAGTTGTGGCTCTAAAAAATGAGTAAACGTATAATTCCTGTTGCACTGAAAACCTTAAATCTACTTTAAATCCAATTATTATTCCTCTGCTTTTGAATCGACCATCATACATTTACTGATTACTCTTGATTTTTAAGAGGTGCTGTTGCTTAATTTGCTGTAATCCCACTGTAATCTGGCTTGACACATGGTGGTGGATTCCTTTTTGTGTGTGTTATACAATTATATAAGGTATTTATTTGAATTAAGTGTGATTAAAATACACTTGGACCAATGAAACTGCAGTTATACAACGTACGCCGTCTTCCAGCATCGTAAAAACACGTTAATGTGTAACCTGTTCTTCAGCCTCGACACACAAAAACCTCTCTCAAGGCATCATGACGTCATTTCATTTCTAATATTGCTTTGTTGTTGTTGTTGTTGTTGTTGTTGTTGTTGTGGTGTAATGTCTCTGTCCCTCCTCAGAATTAGTGCAGTTAATCTAATTTCCTCTTAAAGCACAAACGTCTGCTTCTGCTCAAAGATCACAAGTGATTACACGTGAGCTTTAACCTGACGTTACAGACTCTGGAGGCCAAAAACACACCTGCAGCACAAAAACATTGTTGATACGGAGCTAAATGTGGGGCTTAAATTGGATAAATGTTCCACTGGAGCGACTAAATTAGGAGAAATATTCCAGGTGAAAGCAGCTTTACAATCTCCAGACGCTTTCACTTTACTTTATCAGGAGGGTAATGAGGAAGAAAAAAAGGGACTTTGCTCACGTCGTGTGCAAAGTCTTGTGATGCAGCGTCTGACTGAGGCACAGAGCAGACACTGGTTCACACCTGGAAGGTAAAGATTCAAAAGCTAAAGCTATAGATTTCTATTTGCTGATATTTTTGCTAATCCTTTTAAATTGCATTACATCTACAAACTGTTCATTTGTGAGGGAAAAAAAAGACTAGAATACGACAGATTTATTTGTAATAATGGAGATAATGACATTGATTTTCTTTAAAGGGACATTTACAAACATTGTCATGGACTGGAAGAGCAACCTGAGGCGCACACAGTCCCTGAAGAGCGTCACTACAACACGGGACAAGCCCGTCAGCACGTCCACAGCAGGACAGTGGGACAAGAAAGTGTCCGTGTCCCAACTCGTCTCAAGGTGAAGGAAAAAAATAAAATATCAACTTAAAAAAAAGAAAAGAAACCTTTCTATGTGATTGTTGTGAGCAGACGTTAACGTGGCTTTTCTGTGCAACACAGGTATCAAACTGCAGTGAAAGTGACTTCCTCTGTTCAAGCAGCTGCTGATAATGATGACGACGTCAAACCCAAGCAGAGCGTGCAGAGAGAGGTGAAGTCATTTTACAGTCTTTCATTACAGAGATCTGATATGAAAGTCATGAAAATCCTGAGCTAAAGATTAAAAAAAAAATGTTATAAAGTTCTACATTTATGGCGTAGAACCAGAAAAACTTTTCCGATGCTTTCGTGCAGGTTTTCTCACTGTCCTGCATGTTTGCAGGGCCACATCAGCATAATGGTTACCCTCAAAGGGCCAGATGTAACCGTCATACAGAATAAATGTAACCAAATATAATGTCAAATAAAGGTAACCATGACATTTGCTAAATATCTTTCTGTATTTATTACTTGTGGAAGTTACAAATATCATAGATCTATGTTTGTGTTTCTTGACATATACAATGTGTCAAACTCAAGGCCCGGGGTCCAGATGTGGCCCGCCACGTCATTTTATGTGGCCCGCGAGTGATTAATTGGTCTTAAAAATCTGTGTTAAGATCTATGTATCTATGCTATAAGGCGAGCGTTGACCATAAACTACATTTCCCACAATGCATAGCGATTGCGTTACCCGCAAAGTGACGGCATCCCGCCACTAGATCGCAGTGTATCCTTTTTTGCTTTAATTTTAAACAAAATGAGCCAGAAAATGATCTTGAGACAATTTACTGCATGTTAAAATAGTGTAGTAAAGATTTAAAAGAAAGTTTTATAGTGGAAAAAACATCGTAGTTAAATTTGAACAGTATGAATCATATTTTAAATAAGAATAAGAATTTGTTTTTGTCTCAATGTCCTAAAACAGGCCAAAAAACAGAAACTAACGCACTGGTGTTTTTCCAATTCTCTCCTCTCTGGTGACAAAGACACTGATTCTCCAGCTTTCTGCGACAGCGCGAGTTAAATTACCGTAATAACCTTCGCAGCAACTTCTCAGCTTTCAGAAACCGTTGGAATTTTAGCACAAACTGTTGCACATATACGGTCACGCAAAGTATGTGTCATCTGCGATACGCTCAGTTTTAAAGGGCTTTAAACTACACTGCCTCCCTGTTGTCTTCTGATGAGCAACAGCACCCTCTGCTGTACAACTATAATATACAGCCTATTATTTTGAATTCAAACTGTGTGGTCCTATTAAATAAAAATGTGCTTTAATGTAATTACTTTGGGGGGACTTTAATATTTTTTTAAAGACGCACAACGTTAGAAGAATCCATATTTTGCAGCATAAGTTGCAAAGAGTCCAGACTTTCTGAATGGAATTGATTTATGAAATGTGTGTGCGTCCCTGTCAGATTACACCATCTCTTCTAGAGACTAAAGAGATGAATCTGCCTCCTCCTCCTCTGACAAGAAGGAACGACGAGTGGGAACAACCTCAACAATCTCCCAAGCCCAGTTTAATGCGAGCCAAGTCGATGGGGAGCCTTCAGAGCAGCCCGGGCTCCATCAAGGATCTGAAAGCTTGGTTTGAGCTCAAGTCTGTCACAAAAGGCCGAGCTGCAGAGTTGACCTCCTCCTCCTCCTCCTCTGCAGACGTCACGCCGATGATGAATGGACAGATCGAGGAGGGGAAACGGGAAACTGCCCAAGTACCAATTAAAGGCACTAAGAATGATGCTAAAGAGGATCACATGACCAAGAAGGTAAAGAAATCATCTACTCTTAGAGTAATAAAGCACCTGTAAGTGACCCCAATATCAGCAGACTCATGATAAACTAGATATTTAATGTATTATTGGGTTTTCCCCCCAAGATTGTGAGAAAGCCCCACATGGTGAGGAGGAAAACAATCGGAGGGATTGACTTTGAGGAGATTGCAGCCTCTGAAGCTGGTGAGTACAGCTTTATATCCTTCGGGAGCTGCAAGCGCCGTTATAGCTGCATAAAAAGGTTTCAGACGCCTTTTCTCTGGTAAAATGGTGACTTTTTTCTGGTAAAATTGTGACTTTTTCTGGTAAAATTGTGACTCTTTGGTAAAATTGACTTTTTTCTGGTAAAATGTAGACATTTTCTGTTAAAATTATGACTTTTCTGGTGAAAATTCTGGTAAAATTGTGACTGTGGTAAAAGTGCAACTTTTTTTTCTATTTATTCTATTATCACTTTTTTCTCACAAAACGTTTCCTAGAAATATGTAATTTGGTACCAATTATATTAACATATAGTGGAAAATAAGGGTGTTTACAGCAGATCAGCCAAAAATGTGAAATTATCTTTTTTTTGACAACCACCAAATTCATAATATGAGGAAACAAAGTTTCCAGAATCCAATAAAATAATTATTGACCATTCAAACAGGAAACAAGTGTTCCATTTCCTGTTTTTTTTTTACGAGTCAGACAAGTTTGATACGCTTCCTTTTATCGTTTTAAGAACCACAAATACGTCGTGTTTTGACTCTTGGCTCAAGAGCCAAACATCACCATCTTCTTCTCCTGATGAGCAAAGAGAGCGTAAAACACGGGCTAAACTGCGTGCACGGCGCCCCCTATTTCATGAAACAAGAAAATAAGCAACCAAACCATGTTTAGATTCTCACTGTGGGAATTCTAATACAGCAAGAAGCCCAGAGACCTGTGACTCAGGTTTAAAACCTTTCACACAGTGACTCTGCACAAAGCCATGATTGACTCAGCCTGGTGTGTGTGGACAGAAATAGCCGTGGCCCGGCATACTACAGGTCCTAAATAAGAACGGGAGGGTGAAAGGGTCGGCTGTCACTGGGGCAGCAGGAACCAGACATAGAGAGGGAGAATGACCCGAGAGCGACAGAGGCGGCATCACCAGACTCACTAATAACAAGAGTCAGTGCAGCGAGGACGTTAACCACACACGTCCATACACTCGAGGGGAAATAACAAGACGGGCAGGACGCTGTTGAGCTGTGAGTAGAGATTTTGTGTGGAAGGAAGCTGCATGTTCTATGGCAGGTACAGCTGTTTGTCTTTGTTTAGTCGACTAAAGCTGCTGCAAGTCCATTTAACTCTGAGTGTGTGTCCCGCACAGCAACAAGTGCTATATTTATAACTCAACCACGTGGCAGTTACTTATTAACTTTCTAAAGAGTTACTACCGACGACGCAAAAATTGATAGTGTGGTGTTTACAATGTTGTGGCCAGAAATAAGCTGCACTTCCTCACTTTTAATTTGTAAACAGACCAACAAAGTGTCTCTCACTTCGCTCTCCTCTGTTCACTCCAGTTGCTGCGTAAAAAAAAAGACTTTGACGGCATATTTATAATACGACAGAGCTCCGTTAACGCATCAAAACTGTCTTTGCAGATCATAAGAGGAGGACGTTTGCAGATTTCAGAGACATCGCCTTTGTCCAAAACAAGGAGGAACTCTGCGTTTCAGTCAAAGAATTGTCTGCCCTCTATCTGTCAAAGGTGGCACCAAAGACACAGAGCTTAATACTGGTAAACATATACTTTTTGGATCATGTAAAGCTCTCTTTGTTGACTTGATATCTAAGATGTTTTATTCCCAGAAAAGAATATGTCATGCAAAAATACCATATGTTAGATCTTCTATGTAGGAAATATACAGCCATTATCTTTGATATAATGCATAATACAAAGCTAAAATGTTCATGGTCGTGACGACATTGACTATTTAGGCTGAACTTGACCTGAAATACTCGTTTCCATTCAGGCACATCAGTCCACTGAACCTGGAAAAAGAGCGAAAATATTCAAGGTAAGTTCGAATTTTACCGGACATTCTGCATGACGACACATCACATTTGCATCGTCATTCTTTCATAAACATCTACCACATCATCTCAACGACACTACCACTTTAAAAAAAAAGGTTTTAAAACAGTATTTGATAAGATTTACCCTATCGATGTGGTTGCATTTAGTGGTTGCTTTCATCTAACCCACTAACACCCGGAATATGGAAGGCGATATGGACAGCTGGCCTTATTAGAGAGGTAACACAAGGTGTGAACACTAGGGGGCATGCTTGTCACTAATCAACTCATTTATGACGTAAAGGACTCAATGATGAGAACATTGCTCTGCTCTTCTAAGATAAGATGGCAGAAGACGCCCAAACAAGGACAGACGGCCTTATTCCACCTCCTTTAGCCGGACGTCACCCAGGACCAGAAGACGTCTCTGGAGAACATTCCCGAAAGTTAACGTCGGGCCACCTGACCAGAGAAACGTTATACCAGCAGCGTCAGAAGTGTGAATTGAAAAGACTCCTGAAGCACACTCATCCAGAGCTGAAGACGCTGGACGAAGTCGTGGACGACGAACTTGCCGAGGTTTTGAGCTCAGAGACTGAGGTCGCGACAGCTGGTGAAACTGGATACGAGGGAGAGGTCTTCTCGAGACGCTTGTTATTTGAGAACTGTACTTCGAGCAACAGGGCGTCACCTTACACCCCCAAGACGCACATGTCACACGGACAAGTGGACGAAGGTGATGTCAGTAAAAAATCTGCCATGTTTGAGAAACACGAGCAGGGGCAGTGTCGTGAAAGCATTAAAGAGGTCGCGCAGGCTGACAAAAGACTTCCAGATCCTAATAGAGAGCATGAGGAGGAGGAGGAGATAAGAATAGACTTTCAAGCTTCCCGAAGGATATTTGAGAACCAGTCTGAGAAAACATCTCGGCCAAATTCAGATAATAGGTCACTGGGAAAAGTTTCTATTTTTAGGGATGACAGGGGGGCCGTCCAAACCTGCAGTAAAGAAAATCTACACATTCAAAACAAGAGCAGTGTGAGCACCACAGGCTTTGATTTGACAGATCGGCTGCAGAAACAGGAGCCACGCGTGTCTACTGTTGGTCAAAGCACTGACCGCAACTTCCCTAGTAGTGAAGAGATGTTTTCTGGCAACCCAACCTCTGAAGATGACCCTTCAAGCCTCGCAGATGCAGGAAGATCTGAGGAAATCATCCAAACACGTGCGGCTCTTATCAGAAACAACCCGTTTATTTCGTCCAACGTGGAACGAGAAAAATCCCCAAACCCGGCAAATATATGCGCAACCGCCGAAGACCCTCCGATAACTAACGTCAAAAACAGAGCCCACCTGTTTGAGTCGATGCCCTTTGACAAAATTAAGCACCAGAATAAGGACGACATTGAGACGCTGGTGGAGAACATCAAGGAGACGCTGGATACCCTTCATCTTGCTAACGCCATACATTCAGATGGCTCAATCATTGAGGTTAACGAGACAATGATAGCAAAAAAGGCTAAATTTGTGCTCCGAGAGAATGGGCCTGAGATAAAATATGACGAAGTGGCCGAAGGTGGTGCGCAAAACTTTATAGTCCAGTTGTTGCCGAGGTCAAACCTGAAACCACAGATCTCTTATCTCAAGGAGGATAGAAGAGGGAATATGGACGCCACAGTCGTGAGCGTGCCTGTGCACCACTGGCATTCCACCACCAGCCAAGACACGGAGTGTAAAACTGCCAATGCGGTTCAGCTTGTCGAGGATATTCTTAATCAGGACAACTCTTTGAGGAAAGGAGTCATAATTCAGGAGGACGCTAACAAATGCGCAAAAGTCATTGTTTACTCCCTCTACTATTATTTTGATGAGAAGGACGTGAAGAGTTATAGCGCTCCACAAGGAAATGACGCTAATTATAATGAACCAGAAACAGAGGAAACCCATGAGAGTAAGACAGAGACTCAAGGAGTAAGAAAAGGCATAATTGAATCAACCATAAGCTGCCTTCTAGAGACTCCTCGAGACCAAACATGCACTGGTTCAATCAGGCCTGAGGTCACTGAAAAAGGGAATGTGAAACTATTCAAGAGTTGTATTGAAAAGGGAGATTTGGTGTTTTTAAAAACTCTGCAGACTGAAGCCACAGAGCAAGAACAGAAACTCCCTCCAAACCAGTCTGAGGTGGAACAAACAGAGGAGAGTTCTTCAGAGTGGGTCCCAGTGGATGTGAAGAAGCTGAAAAGCTTGTTCTCTGTGGATCAAAGACAAAATCAACCAAAACACACTCAATTTAGTGCCTTTTCTAATGCAATTCAAGGTCAAAGTGTGCCACTTGGAAAGAGCCAGAATTCCACAGAGTGCGGTTTTATTGCACAAGAAGTTTGTAATTCCACAGCTGAACAATCTGGGTTTTATCTACATCCTGTTCCACAGGACGACAACGGAGTCCACCAAGCTCAGCTCGCTGAAGTGTTAGATGATGACGACGAGATATCAAGCCTCAAAACTGCGATCGATAGCCTTCAGCAGGCCACGGCTGAGGCCAAATCTTTGTATCACTCCTCACTAAACAAACAGAAACGTCTCGTTCCGGAAGCTATTGAACAATCCCCAGGACCAGAAGGTGAATTAAGTCGAGAAAATAAGCTCACCACAGGTCACCAAGACAAAAGTACAGAGAATGTAGATACCTCTTACAAAAAGGACACAAATGTGGTCCAAAACAAGGGTGAAACTCTTGTTGATAGCACAGAGACAAACCATGAACACCAAGAGGAGGATGAAGTTGTTTTTGAAGGAAAACTTCAACAAGCCTTGGATTCCTTGGAGAGGTCCAATATAAATGTCTCAAGAGGAGATTTCAAAGCAGCTATGATATATAAAAACTCCTCCAGAACACACAAAGACGGCTTCCAAAAAGTTGACAAAGCAACTGTTCAGCAGACTGAGAACCTCTGTCAAGAGGATGTGGTCCAAAACAAACTTGAAACTCTTGTTGATAGTCCTGAAATAAAACATGAACAGCAAGAGGAGGATGAAGTTGTTTTTGAAGGAAAACTCCAAGAAGCTTTGGATTCCTTGGAGAGGTCCAATATAAATGTCTCGAGGGGAGATTTCAAAGCAGCTATGATATATAAAAACTCCTCCAGAACTCAAAAAGACAGCGTCCAAAAAGTGGACAAAGCAACCATTCAGCAGACTGAGAACCTCTGTCCTCAAAGTGAATCAAGATCAGCTCAAGTTAAATCAATTCAAGAGGATGTGGTCCAAAACAAATTTGAAACTCTTGTTGATAGTCCTGAAACTAAACATGAACAGCAAGAGGAGGATGAAGTTATTTTTGAAGGAAAACTCCAAGAAGCTTTGGATTCCTTGGGGAGATCCAATATAAATGTCTCGAGGGGAGATTTCAAAGCAGCTATGATATATAAAAACTCCTCCAGAACTCAAAAAGACAGCGTCCCAAAAGTGGATAAAGCACCTTTTCAGAGGCCCATTACGGGGGAGCTCTGTCCTGTGATTGAATCCAGATCAGCTCAAGTTAAATCGTCACAAGAGGTCTCTAAGGAGCAGGTGACTGTGGTCATTGCCGAGACCCAAGACCAGAATGAAACCATCAAAAAATCAGCTGCAAAGGCTGCAGCGGAGGAAGACAAAAGACCGGCTGTTCCAAAACCAGCCATCCCACCAAAACCAAAGCATCTGAAAAGGAAACAAAGAGATAACCAATCAAGGAACGCAAAAGAATTTGAGTCAAAGCAAACAGATATCGAAAGATCTGAGATGAAAACGCAATCTCAAGAAAAAACTGTATGCAGGGATGAAGACGTGTCAACAGAGAAGAATCTGTTCAACCAAGCACATCAAATAAATGCGATAACCCCTGAGGACAGAAACCAGGCCAAAGACTTAATAAGTGAAACAGATGAGAGTCATGTAGATTTCAGCGAAGCGTGCCAAAAGTTTGGAGGTAAAAAGGCTTCTTCTACAAAAAATGCCCCCGTCAAGCCAAAACGGGTTAAACTTTCTAACCTTGACAACAAAAAGCCAAAAGATACACTTGAAGATAACAAATCACACGTGGATTCCAAACCACAGCCAACTGTTACTGATCCATGTCAGACTGGAGGCCAAATTCAACAAGAACGCAAAGTTGAGATGAGAGAAAAGAGAGCGCGAGCCGAGACGGAGGACGAGCGGCGGCAGCGTTTGTCGGTTCACATGGACGACATCGTGAGAGGGAACATAACGGCAGCCATGGAAATCTTCGATAACCTGCAAAAGCAGGAGGAGCTGCAGAACATTCTGAGCCGCGTCGAGGAAATCGAGCAAGACACGAGCGAGGTTGACGTGAGGTCCATGAGGAAGGTGTTTGAGGACGTCCCGGAGTGGGTCGTCACCTCCTCCGACGACAAGAAACAAAAAAAGCTATACGTGGAACCCAGAGAGGAGACGTCGCCGTTGACGGACAACCCTCAAAGCAAGTCATCGATGGCACATATTTTTGGCGATCTTGAAAGAGCCAGTGAGGACATTATGAATCTGAAACAGCAGACCTTAGCCAAACTTTTGGACATAGAAGAAGCCATAAAGAAGGCGCTCAGCTCCGTCTCGACGTTGAAATCGGACTCAGACATCGCCGGTTTATCGAGCCTGTTCAAAGAGTCCTTGGGTACGATGAAAGACTCTCCATCTTCTGGAAACATTAGCAAAATTAGCATTGGATCGTGCAGAACAAAATCAAACCAGGCACAGGAAAGCACGACTCTCTTAGCTGGACTGGGTGCAAGCAGTGAAGGAGCCTCTCCAAAGCAACCGCCAAGTCCCCCATCTTCACCCGCCTTCATCTCCATAGAGTCCGCCATTAAAAAAACGGATACGGCACAACCCAACGAGTCCACGATCTGTCCGACGTGTCAGCAGATCCCGAAGACGGAAGATAAATTCCGCACAACAAAGACCCTGACGTGCAACGGCACACAATCCACTCACAGTCCACTTCGCCCCAAACGAGAGCGCAGCGTGCTCGAGGTGCAGAGCGACCAGGAGGGGAATCCCATCGTAGGAACCAAAACAGTCACACAAAACTACGAGCGCACCGATAACTACGGTAACCGGTTTTACTCGTCCAAAACCGTGGTCACCGCGCAACCAGAAACCATGCTGACAACCACGAGTCCAACAACCGTCAGCGCGGCTACGCACCAAGTCACGACGTACCCAGAAGTCCGACTGCCAGTCAACCGTAATACTTAGATGATTTAGTGTGTTGACTATATTTAGCCGTTTTTGTTTATACATAAACGAGTTGCCATTGCAAGTACATGTTTTAATGTTTTTTTTTTTGTATTCTTAACTGTTTTTGAAAACATTTGAAATTAAAAGCGTTTTGGTTTTGAGTAATGTCACGTTGTTTGTTAATGTGTTTTTTTTGCCCGTGTTAAAAATCTATCTTTTATCATCAGTTTCAACCGACTTGTCAGGAGACATGCTTTGCCTGCCTGAAGCCGGTTTATCCCATGGAAAAAATAACGGCAGACAAATACATTTTTCACAAAACGTGCTTCGTTTGTAAACAGTGCAAGAAAAAGTTAAGGTGAGATTTTACTGGAGATTCTGCTCTACTCTTGATTTTCAATTTAATGAGAATGAATAAATTACTTTGGTGTTTTTGATTTTTGTAAATTTAATATTGGCCTGAATATGAGAAACAATACAATATTATAATATTTAATTATATAGTATTTAATGCAAACAATTTCATATTAACATGGTATGATGTTGCAAATCTATAAAAATAAACATTGAACAAAGGTTGTGATTTTTATGACATGATAAAAACACTAATATACCTGTATAAAACTAACATGACCACAGTATTTTGTATTTGGGCCAATAAAACTAAATTAAAAATACATTCATAATGCTATAATGATTAATTGGTTGATTAATTATGTTCAACATACATATATACATGTATATATACATATATATACACACATGTATATATACATATATACACACACATGTATATATACATATATACACACACAAGTATATATACATATATATATATATATACACACATATGTATATACAAATATATACACACATATACATACACATATATATATTTATCAATAGAAGATGTATCTATATTTATATATATATATATACATATATACATGTGTGTATGTATATATACGTGTGTATATTATATATATATATATATATATATATATATATATATATATATATATATATAAAATATATACACACACGTATATATACATACACACATGTATATATGTGTATATATATATATATACATAAATACATAGATACATCTTCTATTGATATATGGCGCAACAGAACAACTGCTAAAGGCACCATATGTAAGCATTCACTGTTGCTACATAACCTGTGTTAGCACTGTCAGATACTTACTAAGCGTTTAAAATGAGAATGAATATTCATGTAAAATGGTGCAATACAATCTACATGATTTAAAAAAAACCCAGCCTTTCAAATATCTAAATATGAATAACTTGTATTGTGACTTACGTGCGTGTTTATCCGCAGCATGCAAAATTACACAGCTTTACACGGGGAGTTCTACTGCATATTTCATTACCAACAACTGTTCAGAAAGAAAGGGAACTACGACGAGGGCTTTGGATTCGCTCAACACAAGAACCAGTGGCTGCTGAAGTAAACCGCCATACGTGGCACACGGCCAAACTGTCAGCATAAACGTACGCCGTAAACGTGAGTAACCAGCATCAAAAATGTTGCTTATGCTAGGTTTTTGTGATCAGCTTTCATTATTAGTCTCTTCTGTTTCTGTTCACAGGCGATGAAACGGCGACCCTGACACTTGTTAAACACAAATCAAGCTGAAGGACCGTATAATGAATGATCTGATTACTGGGGTTATGACGACCAATTAGAGCCAGTTTTTAAAAATTTTACTTTTTGTGGATGTCGCTCATGGTCTGATCTACTATAACAGAGATATGAAATAATCAATTATCCTTCAACAGATGGGAAAAACCATTTTGATTCAACCAGCAGCTTTTTTTTTTTTTTGTCAAATACAGTGTATTCAACTGTATAATGCAATATCAACAAAATAAGAAAAATAGTTAAAGACGATAACAATGGTAGAATTTTTGTGACTTTAAGAATGTTTCACCACTGTTTGTTTTCATATGTGTAATTTTGGTTAGTAATAGTAAATGTGAATTTAAGAGTAAAAACCCTTAAATAAACACAACACGTGATAACACTTAGGCATGATTGAGTCAAACCTCTATATTTAATAATTACAGACTGTCAAAAATAATAATATGACTGTCAGATACACACAATGAAATAAAAGAGTTTAAAACAGATGCTTTACGTGTTTGTTTTCTTTTGTTTCCTGTGGCTAAAACCTTGGCAGTGCCACTCTCCTGATTCCTGAAATTAATAAAAAATCAGTGTGCAAGAGCTCCACTGTAGGAAGAGGATAGAACTTAATGACACTTACCCTACCTTCTTCATTGGGGTTAAAGGGGGTGTAGAGTCCACCAACACCTGCACTTTCTAAACCAGGGTTTCTCACTCCTGGTCCATGGGGAGACACTCTCCTGCATGATGTTTCCCTGCTCAAACACACCTGATTCAAATGGTCAGCTCATCAGTGAGCTCTGCTGAAGCCTGATAACGACTCATTTATTTGAATCAGGTGTGTTGGAGCACCTAAAACATGCAGGACAGTGGCTCCCCATGGACCAGGAGTGAGAACACATGTTCTAAACAGTTGTTTCCCTTTGTTTGAGGACGTTATGGATTAAGAATTCCTTTATTCACTCTGCACACAAGCTGTTCAAGCCCCTCCCCTGCATAATACCACGCAGCCTCAAAGCCAGTACACGGGTAAATGTAGCTTCTTCCCAGAGGATGTGAGGCTTCTGAACGTCCCAACTTCACATCCCACTTTACAATTTTACTGCATGTTAAAATAGTGTATTAACATTTTTAAATGAAGAAAAACAAAAAGTTTTATTTCGAAAAAAAAAACACATATACATGAACACCAGATTGTGTGAGTTGAATTTGAAATTTGAACAGTATGAAACATATTTAAAGTAACATTAGTTTGAGTTTTTTTCTCTCTGGTGACAAAGATGCTGATTCGCCAGCTTCCTGCAACAGCGCGAGTGAAATTACCGTAATACCCGACTTCTCATCTTTCAGAAACAGTTGGATTTTTTTTCTGATAGCACAAACCGCTTGCGTACTTACGGTAATGCAGAGCGCACTTGAGCAAACGACGTGTCGTCTGCGATACGCTCGGTGTTAAGGGCTTAATATGTTTGATTGACAATGAATCTGAATCTAAATGCAAACATGGTCGGTAAAAAAAAACCTGCTGAAATGAAACCATCTGAATGTTGAGCAAAACTGATTTAAGTGATAGTGAATGCATCATGGCTGCTGGTGCTAGACAGGCTGTAACCTGTAACAACCATCTGCAGGGTTTACACACTATGGTCTGAAATAAGAAAATGTGTGAAATAACCTATTTAAATATGGAACGTGATAAAAAAAAGTCAGAGTTGAGTCAAAGTTTTCTTCTTTTTTTATAACTGCATCCTTTCAAGCGACTAAAACAACAGAAGCACACTGTAGGAAACGACTGTAAGAAACGTTATGGCCCTTTAGATTAAATTTTTGTGCTCTTTTGTGGTTTGGATGGAATCTCGATCATCTCATTGTCAGGTTTCCTGGAAGGAAAAAAGAGAAGAAGAAGAAGAAAAACAACAAATAAAAAAAATGCTTTGATTTTCTTTGGAAAGTTGTTCCATCTACTCACGTTTTTTCAGTGTGGTCTTGAAGTTCAACATTGAGAGTTTCAGGAAGTAGTAAACAGAGGACTCCAGCGGTGAGGGGGAAGATGCCGTATACCAGCATGGGGATGGTGTGATGGTAGACGCCCAGGAGTCTGATCAGTGGAGCGATGACGCCCGCGACACGAGCACACATGGAGTTCAGACCTACGCCATTCTGCCTACCAGTACAGGTACAGAACTCATCAACCACGCCAACTTATATACGAGCAAATGTGCAACATTTTCCCTCTGAGATTGGACCTATCTTACCTTAAAACAGTCGGGTACAGCTCTGCAGAATACACAAAGACTATGGCGAAAGAGGAAGATGCTGCAAATTTTCCTAGCACAGCGAGGACTGTGATCACCACAGGAAGATCTGGAGGGGGAAAAAAAAATCACCAAACACTTGAAAATCAGCTGATGACACACAGTGACATTGACACTTTTGACGCATCGTCTGTGCTTTGAGGTAAAAATGACTCCGACAAGTTAAACCGACAAAAAAATAATACAGGTGAAGAAGAGACAATAAACAAAGGCTGACAACAAGAACACTCATGAAAGAATGCAAGAACACTGTCATCCCCTCCAAGTTCACCCCATCCCGCAACAACTGCATCACAGACTTTCCGACCAACAGACCTTCTGACCAACAAACCTCAGTATCTTAGGTCAATCCACATCTGCTCCACCACTACTGTCCTCAACACTGGTGTACCACAACCACAGGGCTGTGTGCTGAGCCCACTACTTTACTCCCTCTTCAATCATGACCTGTGCATGGATCCAATGGCATCATCAAGTTTGCAGATGACACTGTAGTGATCGGCCTCGAGGTACGCCATTTTAGCTGCAAGAACCTGCTCCAAAATACCAAGACAAAGGAGCTCATCATAGACTTCAGAAGGGGAGCCAAGAGGCACACACGACCCCGCCCATATCAACGGGATGGCCGTTGTGTGGCGTGTCTCGAGCTTCCAGTTTCTGGGGACCCATCTCTCAGAGGACCTGTCCTGGACAGCTAACACCCATCCCTCCACAACTGCATCACAGTCTTTCTGACCGACAGACCTCAGTATCTTAGGTCAATCCATATCTGCTCCAACACTGGTGTACTACAGGGCTGTGTGCTGAGCCCACTACTTTACTCCCTCTTCACTCGTGACCGCAGACCTGTGCATGGATCCAACGGCATCATCAAGTTTGCAGATGACACCGTGGTGATCGGCCTAGAGGTAGCAAAATACCAAGACTAAGGAGCTCATCATAGACTTCAGGGGGGAGTCAAGAGGCACACAAGACCTCATCCATATCAACGGAATGGCCGTTGAGCGTGTCTCGAGCTTCAAGTTTCTGGGGACCCATATCTCAGAGGACCTGTCCTGGACAACTAACACCTAAAGCCTGGTCAAGAAGACCCACCAAAGACTCTTCTTCCTGAGGACACCATATCTATTCTGCTCTTACCTACACATATTCCCAGCTTATCTATACTGCTCTAACTACATATCTATACTCCTTTACTATATTGCCGTACATAACTGCTCTTTAACTGCACATAGTATATATAATGCACTTGCTGCTCTTTGCACTTCTGATTGTATGCATTTTGTTACCCTGCAGTTGTACATGTGCAATAACAATAAAGTTGAATCTAATCTAAAAAAAAAAATCTAATCTAATCTGTGAACAGCTGATGGAAGACAGTGACTTCAACAACACACCTGGACACCAAGGTCACTTATGCAAGAATGTTGTTTGTTGACTTCAGCATTCAACACCGTTTTTTGCCCTTTTCATGTCTAAGAAAAACCAAGAGAGTAGAAAGAACACTAAACACTAAACTCTTCCATACTGTCAGCGGGTAGATCTTCGACTTATTAATCTATTTGTGTTGTGTTAAAAATAAACGAATAATACAGTCATGTTAGCATGTGACACATTACCTTTTGGAATAACAAGTGTCGCAAGAGTAGCTGCACCTGCAAAAAATAGTGCCGTCATTTCACATTTTTTCCTCCCAAAGCGCTGGATTAGTGGCAAAGAGCCCAGACGTGCAGGAACTTCAACTGCACCAAAGATGAACTGTGTGAGGTAGATGTCCAACCCAAAATTGCCAACATTGAGGCTCAGTCCATAGTACATCAGACTTATTGAAAACCTATGAGACGTGGGAGACATTATCGTCAGTGACGACACAAAGGCAGTGATGTAGAAGAGACAGAAGATTGTGATTGAAATGAACTCACCACATGTAGCACATCATGAGAACACGTTTCCTCAGATATGATATTCTGAAGATGTCCACTATGCTTCTTCTCTCAGATGTTTCCTCAGCCTCCAGCTTTTAGATGTATTAGTGTATAATTCAGAGCCTTGTTATTTTAGATGTTCTTTCTTTTTATTCTTGAATGTCACTCACCTGATTCAATAAGTCTTCTGGGACCTTCCTCCCATTCATCTTAGCTGCCCTCTGGATCTCCTTGATGGCCTCCTTCTTCTTGCCCTGGGTGATGAGCCAGCGAGCTGACTCTGGAAGAAACCTAGGTGTCGACATGAAATACATACATCTATTATTTTACATCCGCTGCCATTTTAGAAACATGAATATGGGATGTGAGGTTGCTGACCAGTAAAAGACTCCCAGGAAGACGATGATAGGACAGAAGAACACCAGCTGTTGGATCCTCCAGTTGCGTATCAAATAGGCAATGCCAGACGTTATCACCAGTCCAATAGAGAACATCGAATGGCACGTAATGGTAACCAAAGCAAATTTGGAAGAATCAGTCCATTCTCCACCTTGGAGGACAAGAGTTTCATTTTCATTAGCAACAGTGCTATTAGTGGATGACTAATATCACTAGGAACCAGAATTGTACCAGGAACACCAATTCTGGTTCCTGGTGATATTAGGTGTCTGTTGTGAGTATTGAACTTACCAAGAACAAATCCACAAATAATAATGCCAGCAGTTGCTATGCCACTGAAGAATTTGAAAACCATATACACATAGATGTTGGGTGAGAAAGCAGAAGCAACACCGCTCCACATTAGCTGAAAGAATGAGATTTGGAGCACGAAGCGTCGACCGAACCTGTGAAAAGAAGGAAAACTGTTAGATATTTTGTTGTTTTTCACAATCCTTTTGCTTAACACATCTACAGTAAAGTGGTGGTCAGTACCTGTCAGCCAACGACCCAAGCACCAGCGATCCCACCAAAAGACCGGCCATGTGGATGGACTGTGAGATCTCAATGAAACTGATCCTGTCACACACCAGGTCAAACTGAAGGAAGAAAATTTAGAGGTTTAATTGTGCATAGTTTGAGTCAACACAATGACAATGGCAAGGTGGTGAAAGTAATTTATTTGCCATTAAAAACAGCATGTATTGAAATGGCTCTACATAGAACTTTCAATTTTAAGACTCAATCATTTCAGTCTTGGTCACTGCATAGAATGGAATAGAATAGAATATAACTTTACTGTTCACCTTCAGCATAAAAACATTGAATCTTAAAAGGACATGAACAAAAACTAATGAAAACAGGATGTATGAAAAAATACAATAAGTGGTAGTCACAAAACAAGAAAACAGTAAGACAGACAGGGTTAGTTTACTCTAAAAACTGTGACTTAAAAGCTTGGAGGTTACTTTGTGGAGTTATAAAGACATATTGCATTTGGACATTTTGGTTGTATATATTCCCTTGTTGGTCAAGAACTGGTCAGCAGAACTGGAGAATAAACAAGTGTCTCTTACCTCGGTCACAATGCTGGAAGCACCTTTGGGTGTTTCATAAAGGAATCCATTCGTGCATCCTGTCGTTGTGTTAATCCCATACATTTCAATAGTTTCCAGATCCAAATCCACAGGTGTGAACATTTCACAGCTCTCGTACTTCCCATCATTGTTCACAGGAATGGTGAGATTTTTCTGTCTCTCCTCTGTCAGGTTGGTTCCTTGGGCCAAAATCCAGTCAGTGTTACAGTGATGTGGGAAATTCATACCTGTGAACACCTGACCAATCAAATCAAAAGCTGTAAATAAACTGGGGATGCATATTGCAACAACCGTAAGTTTTTGAAATAAACCAAACTCCCCAATCTCCTTCAGGATCTGCCCAAAGTTGGTCATATTGATGTCTGTGGGTCCTCAGAGTGCAGAAGGGGATGCAGAAATAAACAGTCAAACAAGCGCACAAACTCTTTTGGTTGATGGTTATAGTGACGTGAGGATGTCTCAGTCTGAAGTCCAGTTGATTTACTGACTTTACCATGATAGACATCATCTTTGGGTTCAGCAAAACTGTGCGTCCTATCAATTGTTACGCAACAGGATTTCCCTCTGATAACTGATGTGTGAAAAAACGTGTGGAGGTAAAGGGTTAAGGTTAAAATAGTGCTTAAACATGAATATAATAGACAACCCTAACCCAGAGAGCCATGTGTTATATGAAAGCACACATTACATTATATAATTAAGTATGTCCTTGAATATTATTCAAATATCCACATGCAGGTAATTTAAATATAAAACATATTGAAATTTCAATATAATCAGGTCAAGTTTTTTTGTTTTTTTTCAGCATACTGTACAATTACAACAGTGTCACTTACACAGAAGCACACAATAAGAATTGATTACAAATGTCCATTTCAATTAAAAATAAACAAGTAAATATATAACTTGGATTTTCTTCTCAGAGGAAAAAAGATCTGTGTTGATGAAGTTGTTCCATCTACTCACGTTTGTTCAGTGTGGTCTTGAAGTTCAGAATTGCCAGTTTCAGGAAGTAGTAAACAGAGGACTCCAGCAGTGATGGGGAAGATGCCGTATACCAACATGGGGATGGTGTGATGGTAGACGCCCAGGAGTCTGATCAGTGGAGCGATGACGCCTGCTACACGAGCACTCATGGAGTTCAGACCAGTACAAGTACGGAGCTCATCAACCACACTAACTTATGCGAGCAAACATGGACATTGCTACATTTGACCTATCCTACCTTAAAACAGTCGGGTACAGTTCTGCAGAATACACAAAGACTATGGCGAAACCGGCAGTTTCTTGCAAACTTTCCTAGTACAGCAAGGACTGTGATCACCACAGGAAGATCAGGAAGAAAATATCACCAATCACTTGAAAATCATAGCCAACCCTAACCCTAACCCACGCCAACTTATATGAGCAAACATGGACAATGCTATATTTGACCTGTCCTACCTTAAAACAGTTGGGTACAGTTCTGCAGAATACACAGGGCAGTTGCAGCAAACTTTCCTAGTACAGCTAGGACTATGATCACCACAGGAAGATCTGGCGGAAAAAAATCACCAATCACAAATATGACATACTTTGACTTTGACACTTTCACTGCATTGTCTGTGGTTTGAGACCGTTCCTGTCACATGGTCCACAAATCCACAGATGTGAACATTTCACAGCTCTCGTACTTCCCATCATTGTTCACAGGAATGGTGAGAGTTTTCTGCCTCTCCTCCGTCAGGTTGGTTCCTTGGGCCAAAATCCAGTCAGTGTCACAGTGATGTGGGAAGTTCATACCTGTGAACACCTGACCAATAAAATCGAAACATGTATACATATTGGGGAAGAATAATGCAAGAACCAAGAGTTTTTGAAATAAACCAAACTCCCCAATCTCCTTCAGGATCTGCCCAAAGTTGGTCATATTGGTGTCCGTACACTAAGTCCTCACAGTGCAGCATTGGACACAAAAATATCCAGAAAAAACCAAGACACAAACTGATGAGAGGATTTCTCAGTCTGAAGTCCAACTGCTTTATACTCTCTCCATTAATTGGCACTGTATATTTTTCTAATACAATGGACTCCAATGTTGTTACAGAGTCATATTTCTAGTAGATAACTGATAAGACATCGGTTCATAGCTCTCATATTTGTCGTTTTATGAATACCATGTTAAAGTCAAAGATTAAACAGATCGATATAATTGTGTCTCCATAACTGCATAAAGAAACATGTAGAGGTAAATCTGTGAGCTTTGAGAGTGCACTTGGTTCTTCAGTTACTTTTTATTTCAATATTTACACTTTAGGTCCGTTATAAAACAGAATACAATACCTGTAAGGAGCCACAGAGTCATGTGTTATATGAAGGCATGTATGTGTGTATGTCCTTAAATTATTCACATATCAAAATGCAGGTAATTTAAATATAAAACTTAAACTTAATCAGGTCAAGGTTTTAATTTTTTTATTCATATTCATATCAACATACTATAAAATAACACAATAAGAAATTATTGTAAAAATCATGATGTCCATTTAAATTACATCTTGGTGCCCTTTCTCTCCGATTTTGCTGAAACCTCAGCAATCTCAATCTCATGTTTCCTGAAATTAGAAAAAACATAATCATTGCTTGCATGAGAAACAAATTTTCTGTTGTCAAATGGAATCGTGTATTCACCCGAGTTCAACATGGTCCTGAAGTGCAACATTGCCAGTTTCAGGGAGCAGAAAACACAATCCTCCAGCACCAATGGGGAAGATGCCATATACCAGCATAGGGATGGTGTGATGGTAGACGCCCAGGAGTCTGATCAGTGGAGCGAGGACGCCGGCTACACGAGCACACATGGAGTTCAGGCCTACACCATTCTGTCTGCAGATAATGACCACATCAAGAACATCAAGTCCAGAAAATATGTATATATATTTCTACACAATGACATCTACATTTCACTTTAGAGACGTCACCTTCTTTACCTTAAAACAGTAGGGTATAGTTCTGCAGTATAAATATAGAGTATGACGAAACAGAGAGTGGCAGCAAATTTTCCTACTACAGCTATGACTGTGACCACCACAGGAAGATCTAGAGGAAAAAGGAGTCACATTGTCACAAGACACTTGATATTTGCAGATGGAAATACATTCCTGATAGTATGTGACATATTTATTACCTTCTGGAACAACAAGCACCCCAAGACAAGCAGAACCTCCAAAAAATAGGGCCCCTGCTTGAGATTTTCTCCTCCCAAAGCGCTGGATTAGTGGCAAAGAGCCCAGATATGCAGGAACTTCTACTAGACCAAAGATGAACTGTGTGAGGTAGATGTCCAACCCAAAATTGCCAACATTCAGGCTCAGTCCATAGTACAACAGACTTATTGCAAACCTATGACGTGAGAGACATTATCGTCAGTGACAACACAAAGGCAGTGATGTAGAAGAGAGAGAAGATTGTGATTGAAATGAACTCACCACATGTAGCACATGATGAGAACACGCTTTCTCAGATATGAGATTCTGAAGATGTCCACTATGCTTCTTCTCTCAGATGTTTCCTCAGCCTCCAGCTTTTAGATGTATTAGTGTATAATTCAGAGCCTTGTTATTTTTGATTTTTCTTTCTTTTTATTCTTGAATGTCACTCACCTGATTCAATAAGTCTTCTGGGACCTTCCTCCCATTCACCTTAGCTGCCCTCTGGATCTCCTTGATGGCCTCCTCCTTTTTGCCCTGGGTGATGAGCCAGCGAGCTGACTCTGGAAGAATCCTAGGTCACAGGAAATATATGCATCTATTATTTTTCCACAGCTGCAATTTTAGAAACATGAATATGGGATGTGAGGCTGCTGACCAGTAAAAGACTCCCAGGAAGACGATTATAGGGCTGAAGAACACCAACTGTTGGATCCTCCAGTTACGGATGAAATAGGCAATGCCAGAGGCCATCAACAGTCCAATAGAGAACATCACTTGGGTCATTGCGGTAACCAAACCAAATTTGGAAGAATCAGTCCACTCTCCACCTTAAGAGCAAGAGAACAACAGTTTCTGCTTCATTAGCAACAGTGCTATTAGTGGGGGACAACATTTTAAAATGCTGCTTTTGCTTCCTACAGTGGCAGAAGCAGAAATGATCCTGCTGTGCACATATGAGGTGCCGTTTGTAAAGCAGCACATACTGAAAATAGGTGCAACATTTTGAAAAACGGGTTTGAAAAAGTAGTGTGAATTTTGAAAGTCACTTTTCAGCACATTTACAACAATATTTGTTAACTTAGAAATGTATTAAATGTTAAATCTAAATTATACATATATATATATATATATATATACATTATGTAACATTTAGGTTTCAATTGTGAATATTGAACTTACCAAGAACAAATCCACAAATCATAAGGCCAGCAGTTGAGATGCCACTGAAGAATCTGAAAACTATATACACATAGATGTTGGGCGAGAAAGCAACAGCAACACCGCTCAACATTAGCTGAAGGAGTGAGATTAGGATCACAAAGCGTCTACCGAACCTGTGAAAAGAAGGAAAACTGTGAAGCACTTTGTTGTTTTTCATAAACCATAGTTGCATCCATTTCAATCCTTTTGCTAAACACATCTAAAGTAAAGTGGTGGTCAGTACCTGTCAGCCAACGACCCAAGCACCAGTGATCCCACCAAAAGACCGGCCATGTGGACGGACTGTGAGATCTCAATGAAACTGATCCTGTCACACACCAGGTCAAACTGAAGGAAGAACATTTAGAGGTTTAATTGTGCATAGTTTGAGTCAACACAATGACAATGGCAGGGTGGTGAAATTAAACTAGAATGCATTTCCGGGTGAGAACTGCAGAGGTCGCTTGCTCGGGTGCATTTCACTAATGCGAGCAGCTTGTAACAGCTGTTTCTCCATTTACAGACACACAGAACATACTTGTATACCATAATATGTAGAGTAATTGTAACGATTTAACTGTATTTAGATGTGAAATGTAACACAACAGTGCCACCTAGTGTATAAATGCATTAACATTAAAAGTGTGAGATTAACCTCTTTTTTTTCGCTACTGACAGGTTCAACATGTAATCTCAAATGTTGCCCAACAGGAAAGGATGTCTATGGATATATAAATATGCCTGTTTTACCCAGTGGATGCAAAGCGACTTAATAATGTTTGTACGGGTAATAGTAAGTTACAGCTTCAGAGAAATGGCCACTGCCTACCCAGAATGCATTGCTAAGCAACACTGCAAAAGCAACACAATAATACACAATCTTCCGTAAATATATTAATGTGCATGCTTTTATAGATGTAAACATTGGAATATTACTCTCCTATCAACGTTTGTACTATAATCACAATGAAACAAGTTCGATTTGAACACCATGACTGTGAAATGTATTGAATTTACTGGGTATATATAACATGGTTCTTTCCTGTTATGTGACAACCCCATGGCATGATCCTGATGATGCATGGCAAGGCAGAGCTATGCTTGTGCCAGTAAACAGTTAGATAGTTAGATAGGGCAGCGATGAAGGTGTACAGTTGCCTTGGTGTGGTCATGTAAATAAGTGAAATATCCATAAAATTTGAATGAATTTTTTTTTTCAGATCTTGTGCTTCCTCACAATTTTTCAGATCTTGTGCTTCATGAGTTCATGTACAAAGTTTGTTTGGTCACTGAATAGAATGGAATAGAATAGAATAGAACTTTACTGTCCACCAAGGTAGAAATTCACCTTAGGGTGCCCAGCATAAAAACATTGAATCTTAAAAGGATATGTACAAAAAGTAATGAAAGGTCACAAGTCACAAAACAAGAAATAGAAATGAAAGACATTGTTAAATGTTTACACTAAAAACTGTGGACTAAAAGCTTGGTGGTCACTTTATGGCGTGATAAACATAGCATTTGGATTTTTGCATACATTTTTGGTTGTAAACATTCCCTCATTCAGCAGAATTGGACAATAAACAAGTGTCTTTTACCTCGGTCACAATGCTGGAAGCACCTTTGGGTGTTTCATAAAGGAATCCATTCATGCATCCTGTCGTTTTGTTAATCCCATACGCTTCAATAGTTTCCAAATCCAAATCCACAGGTGTGAACATTTCACAGCTCTCGTACTTCCCATCATTGTTCACAGGAATGGTGAGATTTTTCTGCCTCTCCTCCGTCAGGTTGATTCCTTGGGCTAAAATCCAGTCAGTGTTACAGTGATGTGGGAAGTTCAAACCTGTGAACACCTGACCGATCAAATCAAAAGCTGTAAACAAATTGGGGATGCATATTGCAACAGCCACAAGTTTTTGAAATAAACCAAACTCCCCAATCTCCTTCAGGATCTGTCCAAAGTTGGTCATATTGATGTCTGTGGGTCCTCACAGTGCAGAAGGGGACACAGAAATAAACAGTCAAACCAGGGCACAAACTCTTCAGGTTAATGGTTTATAGTGTCGTGAGGACGTTACAGTCTGAAGTCCAGCTGATTTATTGTCCTTAACATGATAGACATCATGTTTAGGCTCGGCATAATCAATTGTTACGCAACAGGTTTTCCCTCTGATAACTGATGTGTGAAAATAGCGCATGAAAATAAATATAATACAACATCTGCAAGGAGCCAGAGAGCCATGTGTTATATGAAAGCACATTACATTATCAGCCATCAGCCATTAACACCAGGATAAGACAGGAGCAAGCAGGCTTCAGGAAGGGAAGAGGATGTATGGACCAGATCTTTACTCTGCGTAACATCATAGAGAAGTGCTTAGGATGGAACTCACCCCTCTACATCAATTTTGTGGACTTCAGGAAGGCCTTCGACAGTGTTCACCGAAACACCCTCTGGAAGATACTGCACTCCTATGGAATACCATCAAAGATCATCTCAATCATAAAAACATTCTATGAACATTTTGAGTGTAGTGTCATCATGGGAACTGAGCTCACAGAGTAGTTCTCGGTGCAGTACGGCGTGAGACAGGGGTGCATCATCTCCCCTATACTCTTCCTGGTCGCCAAAGACTGGATCACAACCAACACCATAGCAGACAGACCAAGAGGCACCCAGTGGACTCTGTTCTCCCAGCTGGAAGATCTTGACTTCGCTGACGACCTTGCCCTCCTATCAACCAACCACCACAACATGCAGGCTAAAACTGATAGGCTGAACAACTTTGCCAGACAAGTTGGGCTCAGTATCAACATCTCCAAAACACAAGTGATGTGTGTAAATTCCATCCCCACAGCACCCATCCTTGTTAATGAGAAACCACTTGAGTTTGTGGAAGATTTCACCTATCTGGGCAGTCTCATCAGTAAGGACAACGGGGCATCAAAAGACATCAAAGCAAGGCTGGGAAAGGCCCAGGGTGCCTTCTCCCAACGTCCCATCTGGAGATCAAAACAATACAGCCTTAAAACGAAGATGCTCCTAGATAACAGCAATGAAAAGTCTGTTCTGCTGTACGGTTCGGAGAGCTGGCGAGTTGTCCAAACAGACATGAGGAGAATGGAAGTGTTCCATAATGGATGCCTCCGACGAATATGCCAGATCTTTTGGCCGATAAGATCTCCAATAATGAACTGTACAAAAAAACAGGAAGCCGGAGCATCACCAAATAGATTACGCACAGACGCCTGAGATGGCTGGGACATGTGTTGAGGATGGAGCAGGACCACATCACAAAAATGGCCTTAAGATGGACACCACCAGGCAAAAGACAACCTGGGAGGCCCAAAACCACCTGGCGCAGAACTGTGACACAAGAGCTGGAACAGATGAACCTGTCATGGGGAGAGGCCCAACATGCAGCCAGGGACCGAATGCAATGGAGAGAGCTCATTGAAGCCTTATGTCCCATAGGGGACGAAGAGGAGTAGTAGTAGTAGTACATTACATTATATTAATTGTATGTCCTTGAATATTATTCAAATATCAACATGCAGGCAATTTAAAAATATGTGAAACGTAAACAGAAACAGGTCAGGTTTTTTTTTATTATTTCAGCATACTGTACAATTACAATAGTGTCACTTACACAGAAACACACAATAATAAATGATTACAAATGTCCATTTAAATTACAGTCCTGTGCTCTCTTGTATTTTGGATGGAGTCTCATTCTCGGGTTTCCTGGAAATAAAAATAAACGAGTTAATATATTAATTGGATTTTCTTCTCAGGGAAACAAAATCTGTGTTGATGAAGTTGGTCCATCGACTCACGTTTGTTCAGTGTGGTCTTGAAGTTCAGCATTGCCAGTTTCAGGAAGTAGTAAACAGAGGACTCCAGCAGTGATGGGGAAGATGCCGTATACCAACATGGGGATGGTGTGATGGTAGACGCCCAGGAGTCTGATCAGTGGAGCGATGACGCCTGCTACACGTGCACTCATGGAGTTCAGACCTACACCATTCTGCCTACAGTACAGGTACAGAACTCATCAACCACGCCAACTTATACCAGCAAACATGGACATTGGTGCTTTTGACCTATCCTACCTTAAAACAGTCGGGTACAGTTCTCCAGAATACACAAAGACTATGGCGAAACAGGCAGTTGCAGCAAACTTTCCTAGTACAGCAAGGACTGTGATCACCACAGGAAGATCTGGAGGGAAAAAAATCACCAAACACTCAAAAATCTTAAACAAATATAACATATATGATCATATTACAAAAATAAATAATAATAATCAATGTGAATAGAAGGTCCAACTGGGAAATAAATAGTTTTCTTGCTCCTGTAGGGGGTTTTAGTGTAAGGGTTTCTGTATGGTGTTTAACATAACAATTAACTTGGATGTTTTATCGTGTTTGTAAGATGCTTTGATGTGACTGTATATATGGTTGAGCTATCTGAAGGAAAGTCAGAGAACATTTAGACTATCTTGGTGACAGCGTCTCTCCTCCATGCATGCAGTAAAGACTTGATTTACTCAACACCGATGACTCCAAAGAAATTTCTTCACACCCTCTGAACAGGTCACGACAGACAGTGACTTTGACACTTTCACTGCATCGTCTGTGGTTTGAGGTAAAATTGCTCAGAAATTGAGCTCACCTCCACGCACAGTCTGGGCTCTGGAACCCAACTCCTTGAGAGAGGCTGGACTCTCTACTACTCTGGAGTTGCCCAAGGTGAGAGACGGCGAGCTGGTGTGGGCTTGCTTATAGCTCCCCAGCTCAGCCGCCATGTGATGGAGTTCTCTCCGCAGAACGAAAGGGTCGCGTCCCTCCGCCTTCGGGTGGGCGGTAGGTCTCTCACTGTTGTTTCGGCTTACGGGCCAAACAGCAGTGCAGAAAACCTGGCCTTTTTGGAGTCTCTGGAAGGAGTACTGGAAAGTGCTCCAACCGGGAACTCCATAGTTCTGTTGGGAGACTTCAACGCCCACGTGGGCAATAACAGTGTGACCTGGAGAGGCGTGATTGGGAGGAGTGGCCTCCCCGATCTGAACCCGAGTGGTGTTTTGTTACTGGACTTCTGTGCTAGTCACAGTTTGTCCATAACGAACACCATGTTCAGGCATAAGGGTGTCCATCAGTGCACGTGGCACCAGGACACCCTAGGCCGGAGGTCAATGATCGACTTTGTGGCCGTGTCATCTGGCCTCCAACCGTATGTCTTGGACACTCGGGTAAAGAGCAGGGCTGAGCTGTCAACCGATCACCACCTGGTGGTGAGTTGGATCCTCTGGTAGGGGAGGAAGCTGGACAGACTTGGCAGACCCAAGCACGTTGTGAGGGTCTGCTGGGAACGCCTGGCGGAATCACCTGTCAGGGAGGTCTTCAACTCCCACCTCCGGGAGAGCTTTGACCAGATCCCGAGGGAAGCTGGAGATATTGAGTCAGAGTGGACCATGTTCTTCACTTCCATTGTGGACGCGGCTGTTCGAAGTTGCGGCCGCAAGATCTCCGGTGCCTGTCGGTGCCAGGGTGTGTTCCAACTATTGGGGGATCACACTCCTCAGCCTCCCGGGGAAAGTCTATTCCAGGGTACTGGAGAGGAGAGTTCGGCCAATGGAACACTGGACCAGCTCTATACCCTTCGCAGGGTGCTCGAGGGTTCATGGGAGTTTGCTCAACAACTTCAAAATTTGCCCTACTGTGATGCATAATGCGTCATTTGATAATGATAATTTGGCACATTTTGGATAAATCCAAAAAAAAATACATGGGACTTCCAGAATTGCTCAAAAGTGGTGAAGAAGAGGCCGTAAACAAAGGCGGACAACACACCTGGACAACAAGAACACTCATGCAATAATGCCGTTTGTTGACATTCATCACCACTTTTACAATTTTCATGTTTCACTTGCTCTGAGAAAAACCAAGAGAGCAAAGACACAACAATAAACTCATCCATACTGTCAGCTGGTAGATCTTCTACATATTCATCTATTTGTATTGTGTCAACAATTTAAAAAATGATACAGTCATGTGTGACACATTACCTTTTGGAATAACAAGTATCCCAAGAGTTACTGAACCTCCAAAAAATAGGGCCCCTGCTTGACACATTTTCCTCCCAAAGCGCTGGATTAGTGGCAAAGATCCCAGACGTGCAGGAAGTTCTACTGCACCAAAGATGAACTGTGTGAGGTAGATGTCCAACCCAAAATTGCCAACATTCAGGCTCAGTCCATAGTACACCAGACTTATTGAAAACCTATGAGACGTGGGAGACATTATCGTCAGTGACGACACAAAGGCAGTGATGTAGAAGAGACAGAAGATTGTGATTGAAATGAACTCACCAGATGTAGCACATCATGAGAACACGTTTTCTCAGATATGAGATTCTGAAGATGTCCACTATGCTTCTCCTCTCAGATGTTTCCTCAGCCTCCAGCTTTTAGATGTATTAGTGTATAATTCAGAGCCTTGTTATTTTAGATGTTCTTTCTTTTTATTCTTGAATGTCACTCACCTGATTCAATAAGTCTTCTGGGACCTTCCTCCCATTCACCTTAGCTGCCCTCTGGATCTCCTTGATGGCCTCCTTCTTCTTGCCCTGGGTGATGAGCCAGCGAGCTGACTCTGGAAGAATCCTAGGTGACATGTAATATAGACCTGAATTATTTTTCTGCAGCTGCAATTTCAGAAACATGAATATGGGATGTGAGGCTGCTGACCAGTAAAAGACTCCCAGGAAGACGATAATCGGGCAGAAGAACACCAACTGTTGGATCCTCCAGTTATGGATGAAATAGGCAATGCCAGACGATATCAACAGTCCAATAGAGAACATCGAATGGCTCGTAATGGTAACCAAAGCGAATTTGGAAGAATCAGTCCACTCTCCACCTTGAGAGCAAGAGAACAACAGTTTCAGTTTCATTGTCAACAATGGTATTAGTGGGGGACAACATTTTAAAATGGTGCTTGGAAATGACTGAAATGCAGCGGCAAACAGAAAAGTCTTCACTCTTGATTTAAAAGAGGTGAGAGTTTCAGCAGACCTACAGTTTTCTGGGAGTTTGTTCCAGATATGTGGTGCATAGAAACTGAACGCTGCCTCTCCATGTTTAATTCTGACTCTGGTTACACAGAGCAGACCTGTCCCAGATGATCTTAGAGTTCTGGATGGTTCGTAGCTAAGCAGAAGATCAGAGATGTATTTTGGCACTAAACCATTCAGCGCTTTGTAGACCAACAATAGTATTTTGAAGTCAATTCTTTGATACACAGGAAGCCAGTACAAAGACTTCCGAACTGGAGTGATATGATCTACTTTTTTGGTCTTAGTGAGGACTCTAGCAGCAGCATTCTGAATTAACTGCAGTTGTCTGATGGACTTTTTGGGGAGACCTGTAAGGACACTGTTACTGTAGTCCAGCCTGCTGAAGATAAATGCATGGAAAAGTTTTTCCAAATCCTGCTGAGACATAAGTCCTTTAATCCTTGATATATTCTTCAGGTGATAGTAGGCTGACTTTGTCACTGTTTTAATGTGACTGTTGAAGTTTAGGTCTGAGTCCATGACAACGCCTAAGTTTGTGGTTTTTAGCAGGACCATTTGAAGCTGGGTACTGACTTTTAATCGTTCCTCCTTGGCTCCAAAAACAATAATTTCAGTTTTTTCTTTGTTTAATTGGAGACAATTCTGCTCCATCCAATCATTGATTTGCTCAATGCATCTACTCAGTGCTTGTATTGAGCTATAGTTTCCTGGTGATAGGGTTATGTAAATTTGTGTGTCATCTGCGTAGCTATGGTAACATATTTTGTTGCTTTTCATTATCTGAGCCAGTGGGAGAATATAGATGTTAAACAGAAGAGGGCCGAGGATGGAGCCTTGGGGAACTCCACATGTCATTTTTGCATGCTCAAATGTGTAATTACCTATAGACACAAAGAAGTCCCTGTCCTTCAAGTTGGATTCAAACCATTTTAATGCTGTGCCAGAAAGTCCTACCCAATTTTTTTTTTTAGCACATTTATAACATTATTTGTTAACTTAGAAATGTATTAAATAGTTAAATCTAAATATTAAATGTTACACCCGAATGTTAAATCTAAATGCTAAATCTAAATTATATATCTATTCAATGTATTTATATTTTTCTCAAAACGCTTACATAGTTTAGGTAGTTATTATCATGACAATGTATGTTCAAGTTTATTTCCCCCGCTAAGGTGGTTTTAATTCTTCATTTGATTCTATAAACACAGCCTGACCTCCTCGAGCTTTTATTTCCGTGCTTCCGGTTACCGGCAGTGTGAATTTGCATAATAGCTAAATATTTAGTTTCACCGAAAAGATTTAGATTTAACGTTTAGATTGAGATTTAGCTTTAACAGTTAGATATGGATTTAGCATTTAGATGTATATTTATATTTATATTTAGCTTTAACATTTAGATTTAGCATTAAGATTTAACATTTCAATTTAACATGTAACATTTAGGTGTACCATTTAATATTTAGATTTAACTATTTAATACATTTCTATGTTAACAAATATTGTCGTAAATGTGCTTAAAAAAAAGTGACTTTCAAAAATTCACACCACTTTTTCAAACATTGTTTGAAGCTAAATGTGAGAAAATGTTATTTTCAGCACGTGCTGCTTTACAAACGGCACCTCATATGTGCACAGCAGTTCCTGGCGATACTAGGTTTCAATTGTGAATATTGAACTTACCAAGAACAAATCCACAAACAATAATGCCAGCAGTTGCGATGCCACTGAAGAATCTGAAAACTATATACACATAGATGTTGGGTGAGAAAGCAGAAGCAGCACCACTCCACAGGAGCTGAAAGAATGAGATTAGGAGCACGAAGCGTCGACCGAACCTGTGAAAAGAAGGAAAACTGTTAAACCTTTTGTTGTTTTTCATAAACCATAGTTGCATCCATTTCAATCCTTTTGCTAAACACATCTAAAGTAAAGTGGTGGTCAGTACCTGTCAGCCATCGACCCAAGCACCAGAGATCCCACCAAAAGACCGGCCATGTGGATGGACTGTGAGATCTCAATGAAACTGATCCTGTCACACACCAGGTCAAACTGAAGGAAGAACATATTAACAATGGTGAATAGAGAGGTTTAATTGTGCATAGAATGAATAAATTCTTTGCCAGTAAAAACAGCATGTATGGAAATGGCTCGACATCACTGTGCGAAATACAGGGGGCTCTGAGGGGGTCAGACCCCCCTGATTAACACTCGAGACCCCTGAAAGCCTCAAAGGCAAAATTTGAGGGGGGTCTAAACTAGGGCTGGAAGATTAATTGAATTCAAGCAAGTGTGTGGATCAATAATATGAGGAGCGAACGTTTGAAAACTTGGCAGAAAGGCAGCCTTTGATTGAGAAGATAGGTAGGACAATATCAGGTACATGGAAACTCTTTGGCTTCAATTTGACGGACGTTGAGCAAAAGGAAATTGTTTGCAAAGTTTCTGGCGCTGTCGTGTCTGCTCCTCAAGGCAACACGACCAACTTATTCAATCAATTAAAGTTCAGTCATAAAGTGGTCTATGACCAGGCGATAAAGCTCGTCAGTCAGCGCCACCAACACAGTCCTCTATTAAGGACACTCTTTACAATGCCGTCCCATATCCCACCATGTCAGCAGACATCAAGAGATAACGGAAGCTATTAATGTGTTTTGCATGTTGTAAATTTTTGCAAGTTGTGCAGCAGTGCAGGGAGATTGGTTATTATTTGTTTTTATTGCTATCATTATTTTAATTTACTATAAAACATGTTTTTGCTTGTTACTAATGTGTTTCTGGCTGTTCTTTTAAATTATATTCAAAGTTGAGTTTTGGTGGTTCAATAAATACTCAAGTTTTGAAATCAATGAATATCATGTCTATTAATCATGATTTCAATATCAGTCAAAAATAATTGTGATTAATATTTTTGCCATAATCATCCAGCCCTAGTTTAAACGTGTTACAGTGTCATTGATAAACATGGGGGTTTTTTTTGTATTTTATTATTGTATTTTGTATTTTTAATGTTTTAATGCATTGCTTTCCAAATGGGGCTGTGAAAAAGGCCAACACAAGGCCACATCTGACAGGGAAAATAGCCAATACTGCAGCGTGGCACCTGGGCTGGTGAAACAGTACTACGCAACAAATGGGACCCCCCCCCCCCCCCCCCCAGATTATTAATGGGTATCTCGCACACTGCTCGACATAGAACTTTCAACTTTAAGACTGAATCATTTCAGTCTTGGTCACTGCATATAATAGAATAGAATAGAACTTTACTGTCCAACAAGGTGGAAATTACCTTCGGCAAGGACAAGCACAAAAAGTAATGAAAACCGTACATATACAAAAATACAATAAGAGGTAGTCACAAAACAAGAAGAGCCACAGACAGGGTTAGTTTACTCTCAAAAAATGTGGATTGCAGAAATGAAAGACATTGTAAAATGTTTAAACTAAAAGCTTGGTGGTCACTTTATGGCGTGATAAACATAGCATTTGGATTTTTGCATACATTTTTGGTTGTAAACATTCCCTCATTCAGCAGAATTGTACAATAAACAAGTGTCTCTTACCTCAGTCACAATGCTGGAAGCACCTTTGGGTGTTTCATAGAGGAATCCATTCGTGCATCCTGTCGTTGTGTTAATCCCATACGCTTCAATAGTTTCCAGATCCAAATCCACAGGTGTGAACATTTCACAGCTCTCGTACTTCCCATCATTGTTCACAGGAATGGTGAGATTTTTCTGTCTCTCCTCCGTCAGGTTGGTTCCTTGGGCCAAAATCCAGTCAGTGTTACAGTGATGTGGGAAGTTCATACCTGTGAACACCTGACCCATCAAATCAAAAGCTGTAAACATATTGGGGAAGCATAATGCAAGAACCAGAAGTTTTTGAAATAAACCAAACTCCCCAATCTCCTTCAGGATCTGCCCAAAGTTGGTCATATTGGTGTCCGTACAGTAAGTCCTCAGAGTTCAGCAGTGGACACAAGAATGTCCAGTAAAACCAAGACACAAACTGATGAGAGGATTTCTCAGTCTGAAGTCCAACTGCTTTACACTCTCTCCTTTAACTGGCACCATATATTTGTCCAGTCCAATGTTACAGAATCACATGTCATCAGATAACCGATAAGACATCGGTTCATAGCTCTCATATTTGTCATTTTATGAATACCATGTTAAAGTCAAAGATTAAACAGATCTATATAAATGCATCTCCATAACTGCAGAAAGAAACATGTAGAGGTAAATCGGTGAGCTTTGAGAGTGCACTTGGTTCTTCAAGTGCTTTGATTTTTTCAATGAAAAACATGTACCATGGCTCAAAAAAGGTTGAAAAACACTGGTTTAGATTATGTATTTGTATGTCCTTGAATATTATTCGAATATGAAAATGCTGGTTATTTAAATATGAAACATGGTGAAACTAAAACACAATCAGGTCAAGTTTTTTTTATTTCAGCATACTGTGTCACTTGCACAGAAGCACACACTAAGAAAATATTACAAATGTCCATTTAAATTACAGTTTTGTGATCTCTTGTGGTTAGGACGGAGTCTCGGTCGCAAGTTTCCTGAAAAAAAATAATAAACCAGTAAATATATTACTCGGATTTTCTTCTCAGCGAAACAGAATCTGTGTTGTTAAAGTTTTTCACCATCTACTCACGTTTGTTCGGCGTGGTCTTGAAGTTCAGAATTGCCAGTTTCAGGAAGCAGTAAACAGAGGACTCCAGCAGTGATGGGGAAGATGCCGTATACCAACATGGGGATGGTGTGATGGTAGACGCCCAGGAGTCTGATCAGTGGAGCGATGACGCCTGCTCCACGAGCACTCATGGAGTTCAGACCTACACCATTCTGCCTACAGTACAGGTACAGAACTCATCAACCACGCCAACTTATACCAGCAAACATGGACATTGGTGCATTTGACCTATCCTACCTTAAAACAGTCGGGTACAGTTCTGCAGAATACACGTAGACTATGCTGAAAGAGGCAGTTGCTGCAAATTTTCCTAGTACAGCAATGACTGTGATCACCACAGGAAGATCTGGAGGAAAAATCATAAATCAGATACGATATCATTTGAGAAAAATGTAAATTAAATATCATAATGGAAATTATATTTGAGGTTCTGAGGGTCACACATACATTTCTCCAATAATGGCCCGGCTGGAGAAAATATGGATTACAACTTGACCTCTGACATTTGCAACTTCCTGGCCCTTTTAAAGTAAGAGCTCTCTGCCTTCCCACTGAAAGTTGGTCTTTATGACTCAAACTGGTAAGTCTTTGTGAAACAGTCTGTAGTATTTAATTCACTTTAATTTTTCTGAAATATCTAAATTTCAATATTGTCACTATGAAATTGACATTAGCAAACATTAGATGAGGCAAAAAAAAAAATCTATTTTATTGTTATTTTTAGATTATGTGAAAAAATTGCAAATATGAACATTTATGGTGAGGTGGACATGCCATTAGCCAATTAAACAATTGCTGCACTGGCAATTTTGCAAATTGGTACATACTGCATGTATATTGGCTCAGGACAAACAAAACTGTATTGGGACACATGGCTCAAATCGAACAGCGCAGACGCCGTTTTGGATTGAACTGCCACTTTGGGGTCGATTACAAAATAAAAACTTCACTCGGTCTTCTACTTATTTATCTATTTGCGTTGTGTTCACAGTAAGATAATAATACAGTCATGTTAGCATGTGACACATTACCTTTTGGAATAACAAGTATCCCAAGAGTAACTGCACCTCCAAAAAATAGCGTCCCTGCTTGACACATTTTCCTCCCAAAGCGCTGGATTAGTGCCAAAGAGCCCAGATATGAAGGAACTTCTACTGCACCAAAGATGAACTGTGTGAGGTAGATGTCCAACCCAAAATTGCCCACATTCAGGCTCAGTCCATAGTACACCAGACTCGCTGTAAACCTATGAAGTGGGAGACATTATCGTCAGTGCCGACACAAAGGCAGTGATGTAGAAGAGACAGAAGATTGTGATTGAAATGAACTCACCACAAGTAGCACATGATGAGAACACGTTTCCTCAGATATGATATTCTGAAGATGTCCATTATGCTTCTCCTCTCAGATGTTTCATCAGCCTCCAGCTTTTAGATGTATAAGTGTATAATTCAGAGCCTTGTTATTTTAGAAGTTCTTTCTTTTTATTCTTGAATGTCACTCACCTGATTCAATAAGTCTTCTGGGACCTTCCTCCCATTCACCTTAGCTGCCCTCTGGATCTCCTTGATGGCCTCCTTCTTCTTGCCCTGGGTGATGAGCCAGCGAGCTGACTCTGGAAGAATCCTAGGTGACATGGAATATATACATTTAATATTTTTCCACAGCTGCAATTTTAGAAACATGAATATGGGATGTGAGGCTGCTGACCAGTAAAAGACTCCCAGGAAGACGATGATAGGGCTGAAGAACACCAACTGTTGGATCCTCCAATTACGGATGAAATAGGCAATGCCAGACGTTATCATCAGTCCAATAGAGAAACTGAAATGGCCCATAACAGTAACCAAAGCAAATTTGGAAGGACCACTCCATTCTCCACCTCAAGAGCAATATGACAGCAGGTTTGTTTTGTCAAAGTGTAGTAAACCTAACTCAATTGAGTTGACTTCATGTATGTGTCTGATGAAAAACCTCTGCCTCAGGGTGGAATAAAAACAGTGAGATAATGTCATAATGGAGATTATGTTAGCCTAGCCAGGTAGATCCTTACTGCAGAAATGAACTGAAAAAATAACATTAGCTGGTGGTATTATTATCCTCAATTGACTCAGCCTAGCTTACATTTTAGCTTTACATACTCGGTGCAAGCTATTGTGAGTACACATGTAAAGGAAAACCTTGTATAATAATATACAATATAGTATAATATATCTCACAATACCTTCATGTATGTGGTCCTAAAGTGCTATTAGTTGGGGGACAGAAATTTAAAATGGCGCGGCAGCTTCCCACAGTGGCAGAACTAGAAATGATACTGTTCTGGGCAGCACTTCCTGGTGATATTAGGTGTCTGTTGTGAATATTGAACTTACCAAGAACAAATGCACAACCAGCCATGCCAGCATTAGCGAAGCCACTGGAGAATCTGAAAACTATATACGCATAGATGTTGGGTGAGAAAGCAGAAGCAACACCACTCAACATTAGCTGAAGGAGTGAGATTAGGATCACGAAGCGTCGACCGAACCTGTGAACAGAAGAAAACTGTTAGACATTTTATATTTTTCATACAATAAACACTGTTACGGCTGCTGGCCAGCGTCCTCCCCAATCAAACATTGTGAGTTATGCAAAATAGTCTGTGTGGTCCCGCCGCCTATCATTGGACTGGGTGGGCGGATTTGCAGGTGGACCAGTCAGGGATTGATGTGGCCACAGAACCTCCAGTCCTTCCCAAACAGAGGGCTACAAGAAGCCATCATCCAGTCCACAGGATGCCTCATGTAATGCGGAGTAGCAATTATTGTTGTTTGGTACAAACACAATAACTGGACACAAGCCTTAGCTTTAAAAATAATTGATCTCCACCACAGGTTTGTTTTCGATCCTTTAGGTCTACTAGGTGTAGAGATGCTGTTCCACCCTGTATTTTTTGTTAACCTCACACAATTGTTTCTTGAAACAATCTCACATCTTGGTATGTATGTTGCTTCCAACATCCACGCACAAAAAAAAACGATGGTTCGTACCTGTCGCCCATGGACCCAAACACCGGCGCTCCCACCAAAAGACCGGCCATGTGGACGGACTGTGAGATCTCAATGAAACTGCTCCTGTCACACACCAGGTCAAACTGATGACGGGAAGAAAGTAAAACAATTAAAATGGTGACTGGAGATGTTTAATTGTGCATAGTTTGAGTCATATACTGTACATAATAGATCATGTGAGTCCAGAAAACATCTCCAGTTCAGATTTGAGTCTTGGTCACTGCATTCTCCAATGAAATCTTTTTGCGAGATTATATGTAATGTATGTAATTATGAGTAGAAGTAATTGAGGGAAAATTTAAAGCTACAATGTGTAAAATGTTACATTATTGGTGAAGTTGCCTGTTGCAGCTGAATATCCCTAACCCTTCCTTTCCAAGTGTGTAGGAGAACCCATGTAACCTTCAGTTAACTTCAAAGCTCAAAAAAATGTTTTGTTTGTCCATTGTGGGCTATTTCTAAGAGCTGATGGTCCAAATTGTTGGCCTAATTAGAACAGATCTGGCTCCTGATGTCAATATAAAAGGCTAATTTTGGGTCAATGAAAAACAACAATTCATATAATCACTGACACCATTGACACTATGAGTGAAATCCATCTTATCCTGACAACTGATCATATTCCACATGTACATGGCACATGGTAAATGGGGTGCCGGCTGCTATTCAAGCAATAGAACCTACACTCTAAAAACTAATTCAGGGGAGCTTTAGTCATTACTTAAATATATTGTTGTGAAATAAAAATTAAAGTTCTGAGATACTGTTAGACTTTGTACTTTAAATGTTTTTATTTTATTGAGTATATTGGATGACAGACACCTTATGCCTATTGATTCAATATACTATCATGAGTTGTCAGAGTTTAACATTTTCAATGAATCAAAAAATAATTAAATTTGAAGTTCTGTTAATGTAAAATACAATTTGATGACGTGTAAACGGACCACAGTTTCCCTCTCCTGCATGCTCGGGCATGTTCTAGGCCAGACGAGTGACCACAGGGCCACAGCTTAAAGTCATTGAAGCGTTGTGGTGAATGGTGTCATTTTGTGCTTACTTACGCATATTTGAGCAGTGTTGAGAGTACAGTCTGTGTGCTGAGGTAAAGTTAGCTAGTAGCTTTAGCTGATTGAGTAGGCTTAAATGCGGGAGTAATAGGTGGCCCGGTAGCCAGAGAAAACTTCTTGGCAAGCTAACTTAATATGGGATTACCCATTAACCACGGTTAGCATTTAGGCAAGCTACGTTTATGAACTACAAGCAGCTACCTCATTTATTTTCACTAGCTGACAAACTAGTGCACAAACAGGTTGTGTGTTAGCGAGGTATCTTCAGTATTTCTTCTTCTAACCATGTCTAGCTAATGTTAGCGAACTAGCTAACGTATAGACGTTGACAATTATTAAGTTCATGTTACTTAGAAATGCGTTTTTATTGTGGCCTAAAAGGTAATTCACCATATTCAAAACATTACTTTCAATTAATGTAATTCTGCCAACAGTTGGTTTGACTTATTGTAACCTAATTCTAGTGGAAAACTTTAACATGTTTTTTTGTTGACCCAATGTTTTATGTTTTTAGAGTGTAATAAAGGTAGATGGAGTTGACCAAGAGGCCGAAGTACAGATTTTAGACAAAGAGACATCTCGCTATGAAGCCCAAAGCCTTTCCATATGCCTCTTGGATTATAGCCACAAGACAGTCTGATAAACTCATTTTGGAGACAGGTAGGCAGACAGTTCTGAGACAGACAAAGAGTTAGTCCATTGTCCTGTGGGTACATGTACGATAGAGACACGGCTTCTTCAGGTGGAAAAGACCTGCCTGCCAGTCTCTGGACTGTCTGCTCCTTCTAAATCCAAACATCATTAACATCCTGTCTGATGTCACTCAGTATGTAATAATAATAGTAATGGATTTTTTTTTTTCCGTATTTATTTTTTTACTTACAGTGAGATCTATAGAGAACTGCAACTGGAAAACAAACAAGTGTCTCTTACCTCTGTCACAATGCTGGAAGCACCTTTGGGTGTTTCATAGACGGATCCATTCGTGCATTCTGTCGTTGTGTTAATCCCATACACTTCAATAGTTTGCAGATCCAAATCCATAGGTGTGAACATTTCACAGCTCTCGTACTTCCCATCTTTGTTCACAGGAATGGTGAGATTTTTCTGCCTCTCCTCCGTCAGGTTGGTTCCTTGGGCCAAAATCCAGTCAGTGTTACAGTGATGTGGGAAGTTCATACCTGTGAACACCTGACCCAGCAAATCAAAAGCGATAAACATATTTGGGAAGCATAATGCAAGAACCAAGAGTTTTTGAAATAAACCAAACTCCCCAATCTCCTTCAGGATCTGCCCAAAGTTGGTCATATTGGTGTCCGTACAGTAAGTCCTCAGAGTTCAGCAGTGGACACAAGAATGTCCAGTAAAACAAACGCACAAACTGATGAGAGGATTTCTCAGTCTGAAGTCCAACTGCTTTACACACTTTCCCTTAATTGGCACCATATTGTCCAATTCAATGGACTCCAATGTTGTTACAGAGTCATATTTATATTAGATAACTGATAAGACATCAGTTCATAGTTAAAGTCAAAGATTAAACAGATCTATATAAATGCATCTCCATAACTGCAGAAAGAAACATGTAGAGGTAAATCAGTGAGCTTTGAGAGTGCACTTGGTTCTTCAGTTGCTTTTGATTTCAATATTTACACTTTAGGTCCGTTATTAGATAGAATACAATACCTGCAAGGAGCCACAGAGTCATGTGTTACTGTATATGAAGGCATGCTTAAATGATGTATGTGTATGTGTTTGAATATTATTCTAAAATTAAAATGCAGGTAATTTAAATATAAAACATGGTAAAACTTAAACATGATCAGGTCAAGGTTTTTATTTATTTATTTCACTTACACAGAAGCACACAATAAGAAATTATTGCAAATGCCCATTTAAAGGTGTCATATGTAAGAATGTGGCCAAAAACAGTTACTACATCAAAATTCAAAATACCAAGGTCTTTTAGGTTTCATTTTCTGACGTAACTGGCAACCCGTGGATGATCGGCAGCTGAGACTCTACTGACTGCGATGATTGGTAGGTGGCGCCACATGCCAAAACATGATTTCAAAACGTAAACATCATTTGCAGTCTGCAAAATATATTACAAATGCAAATAGTTTGGCTGTGCTGTTGTTGTTGGTGAGTTCAGTTTGTTATATGAACATTATTCCTGAGTCTCTGTGACATATTAGAAGGATTTTATGGCCAGTTGCTTTAGATTTATTACATAATGCACCTTTAAATTACAGTTTTGTGCTCTCTTGTGGTTTTGGATGGAGTCTTGTTCTCAGGTTTCCTGAAAATAAAAATAAACAATTAAATTTATTACTTGGATTTTCTTCTCAGGGAAACAGAATCTGTGTTGTTAAAGTTTTTTCCATCTGCTCACATTTGTTCAGTGTGGTCTTGAAGTTCAGAATTGCCAGTTTCAGGAAGTAGTAAACAGAGGACTCCAGCAGTGATGGGGAAGATGCCGTATACCAACATGGGGATGGTGTGATGGTAGACGCCCAGGAGTCTGATCAGTGGAGCGATGACGCCTGCTCCACGAGCACTCATGGAGTTCAGACCTACACCATTCTGCCTACAGTACAGGTACAGAGCTCATCAACCACGCCAACTTATACCAGCAAACATGGACATTGGTGCATTTGACCTATCCTACCTTAAAACAGTCGGGTACAGTTCTGCAGAATACATAAAGACTATGGCAAAAGAGGCAGATGCTGCAAATTTCCCTAGTACAGCAATGACTGTGATCACCACAGGAAGATCTGGAGGAAAAAATCATGAATCTGCATGAAAATTTTAATTAAATATCATCATACAAACGTATGTTTTAGGTTCCAAGGGTCACAAATCAACATCACACTGCATATCATTTTTTGAAAGATATTTTCTCCAAGAGTGGCCAGCTGCAGACAATATGGATTTCCTCTGCACTACAAGTTGACCTCTGACATTTGTGAGTAAGTAGGAGCTCTCTGCCTTCCCACTGGAAGTTGGTCCTTACTACTCAAAGTCCTAAGTCTTCTGGAAAGTATGTTAATTTATATCTACTCAATACTTGGGGTTCCCTTTGCTTTAATTACTGCCTCAAATCGGCATGCATGAAGGTGATCAGTCTGTGGGACTGCTATGGAAGCCCAGGTTTCTTTGACAGTGGCCTTCAGCTCATCTGCATGTTGTGGTCTCTCGTTTTTCATTTTCCTCTTGACAAAAAGACCTGAACCCCATAGAGAATCCCCAAAGATTCTCTATGGGGTTCAGGTCTAGTGAGTTTGATGGCCAGTCAAGCACACCAACACCATGGTCATTTAACCAACTTTTGGTGCTTCTTGCAGAGTGAAAAGATACCAAATCCTGCTGGAAAATGAAATCAGCATCTTCAAAAAGCTCGTCAGCAGAAGGAACCATGAAGTGCTCTCAAAAAACACGGTGGACCAACACCAGCAGATGACATTGCACCCCAAAAATGTATTACTGTATTGGGACCCATGGCTGAAATTGAACAGGGAAGCCACCATTTAGGATTGAACGTTCACTTTGGGGTGATTTTGAAAATTTTGCAATGCAATGTGGTATTGAACTCCTCCTCCTACAGCTTTACTGTGATCAAATTATAATTTAGTCGGGTCACTTCGGTCAACATCAGGCTTAAATTTAACAAAAACTTCACTTAAAGTCTAGGTGCTAGGGGACAAATTTGAGGCTAATTCTGATGATTCGCCGAAAAAAAGGAAACCATTATAACTTCTTAGGTCTTGTACTTATTTATCTATTTGCGTTGTGTTCACAGTAAGATTATAATACAGTCATGTTAGCATGTGACACATTACCTTTTGGAATAACAAGTATCCCAAGAGTAACTGCACCTCCAAAAAATAGCGTCCCTGCTTGACACATTTTCCTCCTAAAGCGCTGGATTAGTGCCAAAGAGGCCAGATATGAAGGAACTTCTACTGCACCAAAGATGAACTGTGTGAGGTAGATGTCCAACCCAAAATTGCCAACATTCAGGCTCAGTCCATAGTACAACAGACTTGCTGCAAACCTATGACATGGGACACATATATCGTCAGTGCCGACACAAAGGCAGTGATGTAGAAGAGACAGCAGATTGTGATTGAAATGAACTCACCACATGTAGCACATGATGAGAACACGTTTCCTCAGATATGATATTCTGAAGATGTCCACTATGCTTCTTCTCTCAGATGTTTCCTCAGCCTCCAGCTTTTAGATGTATTAGTGTATAATTCAGAGCCTTGTTATTTTAGATGTTCTTTCTTTTTATTCTTGAATGTCACTCACCTGATTCAATAAGTCTTCTGGGACCTTCCTCCCATTCACCTTAGCTGCCCTCTGGATCTCCTTGATGGCCTCCTTCTTCTTGCCCTGGGTGATGAGCCAGCGAGCTGACTCTGGAAGAATCCTAGGTGACATGAAATATATACCTGAATTATTTTTCCACAGCTTCAATTTCATAAACATGAATATGGGATGTGAGGCTGCTGACCAGTAAAAGACTCCCAGGAAGATGATAATAGGGCTGAAGAGCACCAACTGTTGGATCCTCCAGTTACGGATGAAATAGGCAATGCCAGACGTTATCACTAATCCAATGGAGTAACTGAAAGGGCCCATAACAGTAACGAAAGCAAATTTGGAAGGACCACTCCATTCTCCACCTTAAGAGCAATATGACAGCAGGTTTGTTTTTTCAAAGTGTAGAAAACCTAACTCAATTGAGTTGACTTCATGTATGTGTCTGATGAAAAACCTCTGCCTCAGAGTGGAATCATAACAGTGAGACAATGTCATAATGGAGATTATGTTAGTATAGCCAGGTAGCTCCTTACTGCAGAAATGAACTGAAAAAATAACATTAGCTGGTGGTATTATTATCCTCAATTGACTCAGCCTAGCTTTTACATTTGATCTTTACCTACTCGGTGCAAGCTATTGTGAGTACACATGTAAAGGAAAACCTTGTATAATAATATATAATATAGTATAATATATCTTACAATACCTTCATGTATGTGGTCCTAAATTGCTATTAGTGGGGAACAGAATTTTTTAAAATGGCGCGGCAGCTTCCCACAGTGGCAGAAACAGAAATGATACTGTTCTGGGCAGCACTTCCTGGTGCTATTTGGTGTCCGTTGTGAATATTGAACTTACCAAGAACAAATGCACAAACAATAATGCCAGAATTTGCGAAGCCACTGAAGAATCTGAAAACTATATACGCATAGATGTTGGGTGAGAAAGCAGAAGCAACACCACTCAACATTAGCTGAAGGATTGAGATTAGGATCACGAATCGTCGACCAAACCTGTGAACAGAAGAAAACTGTTAGACATTTTGTATTTTTCATGCAATAAACACTGTTACGGCTGCTGGCGTCCTCCCCGACCTCATATTGTGGTTTATGCAAAATAGTCTGTGTGGTTTGTACCCAACAAGGCACAAGCCTTAGTTTTAAAAATAATTGATCTCCACCACAGGTTTGTTTTCAATCATTTAGGTCTACTAGGTGTAGAGATGCTGTTCCACCCTGTATTTTTGTTAATCTGACACAATTGTTTCTTGAAACCATCTCACATCTTGGTATGTATGTTGCTTGCACCAGCCACGTACAAAGAAAACGATGGTTCGTACCTGTCGCCCATCGTCCCAAACACCAGCGCTCCCACCGTAAGACCGGCCATGTGGATGGACTGTGAGATCTCAATGAAACTGCTCCTGTCACACACCAGGTCAAACTGATGACGGGAAGAAAGTAAACGTGCTCAGAAAAGAACTATTTACAAATGTACGGTATACACCCATAGCCAGGGTGCAATCCCCAGCAAGGTCTATCTGGTCCAGTGAGATGCTAAGGCCAGCCCTAAAAGGGTGAAAACATTTGGACTGTTGAGCCAACTCACAAAAAGACAACAAAAAAGACATGGTAAGTCAGTTCCTGTCCTGCTGCACTGACTCCAGCACATTGTCGGCAAATGGGGTGCCGGCTGCTATTCTATAAAGGTAGATGGAGTTGACCAAGAGGCCGTAGTACAGGTTTTAGACAAAGGGACATCTTGCCATGAAACCTGAAGCCTTTTCATATGCCTCTTGGATTATATCCACAACCCAGTCTGATGAACTCATTTTGGAGACAGGTAGGCAGACAGTTAGGTCTGAGACAGACAAAGAGTTAGTCCCTTGTACTGTGGGTACATGTGCGATAGATACACCTTCCTTCAGGCAGGTTGATGACCTGCCAGCCAGTCAGTCTTTGGACTGTCTGCTCCTTCTAAATCCAAACACCATTAACATCCTGATCATGGATTATTTATTGGAAGTTTTTTTTTTACTTAAAGCAAGGTCTATCAAGAACTGGAACTGGAGAATAAACAAGTGATTCTTACCTCAGTCACAATACTGGAAGCACCTTTGGGTGTTTCATAGACGGATCCATTCGTGCATTCTGTCGTTGTGTTAATCCCATACGCTTCTATAGTTTCCAAATCCAAATCCACAGGTGTGAACATTTCACAGCTCTCGTACTTCCCATCATTGTTCACAGGAATGGTGAGAGTTTTCTGCCTCTCCTCCGTCAGATTGGTTCCTTGGGCCAAAATCCAGTCAGTGTTACAGTGATGTGGGAAGTTCATACCTGTGAACACCTGACCAATAAAATCAAAACCTGTATACATATTGGGGAAGAATAATGCAAGAACCAGAAGTTTTTGAAATAAACCAAACTCCCCAATCTCCTTCAGGATCTTCCCAAAGTTGGTCATATTGGTGTCCGTACAGTAAGTCCTCAGAGTTCAGCAGCAGACACAAGAATGTCCAGTAAAACCAACGCACAAACTGATGAGAGGATTTCTCAGTCTGAAGTCCAACTGCTTTACACTCTTTCCTTTAACTGGCACCATATATTTGTCCAGTCCAATGTTACAGAATCACATTTCATCAGATAACCGATAAGACATCGGTTCATAGCTCTCATATGTGTCGTTTTATGAATACCATGTTAAAGTCAAAGATTAAACAGATCTATATAAGTGTGTCTCCATAACTGCAGAAAGAAACATGTAGAGGTAAATCTGTGAGCTTTGAGAGTGCACTTGGTTCTTCAAGTGCTTTTGATTTCAATATTTACACTTTAGGTCAGTTATAAAACAGAATACAATACCTGCAAGGAGCCACAGATTCATGTGTAACTCTATATGAAGACATGTTTAGATTATATTGTATGTCCTTGAATATAATTCGAAAATCAAAATGCAGGTTATTTAAATAGGAAACATAGTGAAATGTAAACATTTAATTTAAACCTCATCAGGTCATGTTTTTTATTTATTTATTTCACTTACACAGAAGCACACAATAAGAAATTATTGCAAATTTCCATTTAAATTAAAGTTTTGTGCTCTCTTGTGGTTTGGACGGAGTCTCGTTCTCAGGTTTCCTGAAAATAAAAACAAACAAGCTAATATATTACTTGGATTTTCTTCTCAGGGAAACAGAATCAATGTTGTTAAAGTGTTTGTCCATCTGCTCACGTTTGTTCAGCCTGGTCTTGAAGTTCAGAATTGCCAGTTTCAGGAAGTAGTAAACAGAGGACTCCAGCAGTGATGGGGAAGATGCCGTATACCAACATGGGGATGGTGTGATGGTAGACGCCCAGGAGTCTGATCAGTGGAGCGATGACGCCTGATACACGAGCACTCATGGAGTTCAGACCTACACCATTCTGCCTACCAGTACAGGTACAGAGCTCATCAACCACGCCAACTTATACCAGCAAACATGGACATTGCTACATTTGACCTATCCTACCTTAAAACAGTCGGGTACAGTTCTGCAGAATACACAAAGACTATGCTGAAAGAAGCAGTTGCAGCACATTTCCCTAGAACAGCTATGACTGTGATCACCACAGGAAGATCTGGAGGAAAAATCATCAATCAGAAAAAATATAAATTAAATATCATTACACAAAAATAGGTTTTATGTTCCAAGGGTCACAAATCACTTTTCTCCACGAGTGGCCGGCTGCAGTCTATGGATTTCCTCTGCACTACAAGTTGACCTCTGACATTTGCTACTTCCTGGCCCTTTCAAAGTAAGTCTTTGCGAAACAGTATATAGTATTTATTGTAGTAACTGTAGTTACTGGTGAAGTAAACCTCAAGAATGCTTTACCACGAGCTACAACTAGGAACTACGCTAACTACGGTAAGGCAGATCTTCTACCTAGGTGGAATCCCTTGGGAATCCACATTGTTGGAACCCTTTAGCATCGTCAGCAGGGAACTCAGGGTCTTAAGGTGTTTCGCCCCTTAACCTGAACACCTCGCGTGGGGCAGCGAAGACTGACTAGCCTTCACCTGCAGAAGGGTTCCAACTGTGGGCTCTCTTTAGCCACAGCCATCTTGAGCTGGACTTGGCTGCTGCGGCTATGTCCCTGGTGGCTATCTTCAGCTGTTTGGGTTGCAGCCCCACCCTCTGCAGGAAGTAGCCCACTGATTTTGCGGGGAACCCGCGGCAGCCGACTTCAATGGGATAGCTGATTGCATGCCACCCCTTTAGCACAGCTTTGTCGACTAAGTCCTAGTATTTGGCTTTCTTCAGTTGGTGGGATGTGGCCAGCCTTTCTTCCCAGGGTACCGTGAGCTTAGCAACTATGATTGTTTTAGTGCTCCTGGATAGCAAGATCATATCTGGTAGAAGGGAGGTCACTGCCACATCCTGTGGGAAGATGAGTTTCCTCTTCAGGTCCACACTCAACTCCCAGTCTGAGGCTCCTTGCAGGGTGAAGGGTCAGATCGTGGCCACGGAGCTGGTCTTGACTCCTTGGGTCTTGACTTCTTCCCTCACAAAGTTTATGGCTTTGGGAGGTTGGGCTTGCATTTGTTGGGCTTGCATGTTGTTGGCCTTAACTCGCTACTGTTCCACCCATTTAGCGATTTCTGTAAGGACCTTGTCATGCCTCCATCTATACCGCCCTTCTGCCAATCCTTTGGACAGCAGGTCAGAATGTGGTTCAGTGTGCATAAAGCTGCACCACACTGCTTGCAAGATGGGGCTTCATCTTTGCCCCAGATCTTCAGGTTTCTTGGGGTTGGCAGCAGGTCAGTCACCGAGTGCAAGAGAAAGCTCAACTTCCCTTGGTCAGTCTGCCACAACTCCTTCCAATACAGCGGTCGCTCCTGTGCCTGGTCCCATTGTGTCCATCGGCCCTGGGAGGCAAGTCCGATGGCTTTCACCTGGCGCTCCTCCTCTACTGCCTCTCGGACTCTCTGTACCACGAGACCTCTTTTGGCTCTGGCGTCTGCCCTGCTCCACCTCTTCTCGCTGTAGTGACCCAGGCCCAGTCGTCCCTTACATGCCACGCCCATGATTTCCTGGTACTTCCCATGAGATTCCGCTTCTCTTACGGCTTGTTGGGGCTTCCACTTTCTGCCGCATTTGATGGTCTTGCTTGCATGTCTTACTTTCCCATCCTCAGACGAAAGGAGTGTACTAACTGCCCTTGCCTTGGTGGCTTTAAACTACTCCACCACTGATGAAACTGGCAGAGGAAGCTTGGAGGTCTTGCTGTACAGGTTGATTGTGCTGAAGGATGGAGGGACTCCAAGCCATTTGCGCCTTGGATGCTGAAGGTGTTGCCCGTTAGTTTCCCCTTTAAGATACAGAGGCTCCTTGACTTTTCTGATTTTAACTGCAGGCGTGACCATGTCGCCATCTTGGGTTTGGATTGAACGGTCACTTTGAGATGATTTTGACAATTTTGCACATGTAGTATTTGAAAGAACTGCTACTACAGCTTTACTGTGATCAACTTCTTATTAACTTAGGTTACTTTGGACAAGATAAGGGTTAAATTTAACCAAAAACTTCACTTAATATCCCACAGTGTAGGTGTGAGGGGGCAAATTTGAAGCTAATTCTGATGATTCCCCAACAAAAGGACACCATTATAACTTCTTAGGTCTTGTACTTATTTATCTATTTGTGTTCACAGTAAGATAATAATACAGTCATGTTAGCATGTGACACATTACCTTTTGGAATAACAAGTATCCCAAGAGTAACTGCACCTCCAAAAAATAGCGTCCCTGCTTGACAAATTTTCCTCCCAAAGCGCTGGACTAGTGCCAAAGAGCCCAGATATGCAGGAACTTCTACTGCACCAAAGACGAACTGTGTGAGGTAGATGTCCAACCCAAAATTGCCAACATTCAGGCTCAGTCCATAGTACAATAGACTTGCTGCAAACCTATGACATGGGACACATATCGTCAGTGCCGACAGAAAGGCAGTGATGTAGAAGAGACAGCAGATTGTGATTGAAATGAACTCACCACATGTAGCACATGATGAGAACACGTTTCCTCAGATATGATATTCTGAAGATGTCCACTATGCTTCTTCTCTCAGATGTTTCCTCAGCCTCCAGCTTTTAGATGTATTAGTGTATAATTCAGAGCCTTGTTATTTTAGATGTTCTTTCTTTTTATTCTTGAATGTCACTCACCTGATTCAATAAGTCTTCTGGGACCTTCCTCCCATTCACCTTAGCTGCCCTCTGGATCTCCTTGATGGCCTCCTTCTTCTTGCCCTGGGTGATGAGCCAGCGAGCTGACTCTGGAAGAATCCTAGGTGACATGAAATATATACCTGAATTATTTTTCCACAGCTTCAATTTCATAAACATGAATATGGGATGTGAGGCTGCTGACCAGTAAAAGACTCCCAGGAAGATGATAATAGGGCTGAAGAGCACCAGCTGTTGGATCCTCCAATTACGGATGAAATAGGCAATGCCAGACGTTATCACCAATCCAATGGAGTAACTGAAATGGCCCATAACAGTAACGAAAGCAAATTTGGAAGGACCACTCCATTCTCCACCTCAAGAGCAATATGACAGCAGGTTTGTTTTTTCAAAGTGTAGTAAACATAACTCAATTGAGTTGACTTCGTCTAAGTGTCTGATGAAAAACCTCTGCCTCAGGGTGGAATAAAAACAGTGAGACAGTGTCACAATGGAGATTATGTTAGCCTAGCCAGGTAGCTCCTTACTGCAGAAATGAACTGAAAAAATAACATTAGCTGGTGGTATTATTATCCTCAATTGACTCAGCCTAGCTTACATTTTATCTTTACCTACTTGGTACAAGCTATTGTGAGTACACATGTAAAGGAAATAATATATAATATAGTATAATACATAAATTCTCCTAAATTGCTATTAGTGGGGGACAGAAATTTAAAATGGCGCGGCAGCTTCCCACAGTGGCAGAAACAGAAATGATACTGTTCTGGGCAGCACTTCCTGGTGATATTAGGTGTCCGTTGTGAATATTGAACTTACCAAGAACAAATGCACAAACAATAATGCCAGAATTTGCGACGCCACTGAAGAATCTGAAAACTATATACGCATAGATGTTGGGTGAGAAACCAGTAGCAACACCACTCAACATTAGCTGAAGGATTGAGATTAGGATCACGAAGCGTCGACCGAACCTGTGAAAAGATGAAAACTGTTAGACATTTTATATTTTTCATGCAATAAACACTGTTACGGCCTCATATTGTGGTTTATGCAAAATAGTCTGTGTGGTTTGTACCCAACAAGGCACAAGCCTTAGTTTTAAAAATAATTGATCTCCACCACAGGTTTGTTTTCAATCATTTAGGTCTACTAGGTGTAGAGATGCTGTTCCACCCTGTATTTTTTGTTAATCTTCCACAATTGTTTCTTGAAACCATCTCACATATTGGTATGTTTGTTGCTTCCACCAGCCACGTACAAAGAAAACGATGGTTCGTACCTGTCGCCCATCGACCCAAACACCAGCGCTCCCACCGTAAGACCGGCCATGTGGATGGACTGTGAGATCTCAATGAAACTGCTCCTGTCACACACCAGGTCAAACTGATGACGGGAAGAAAGAAAACGTGCTCAGAAAAGAACTATTTACAAATGTACGGTATACACCCATGGCCAGGGTGCAATCCCCCACCAAGGTCTATCTGGTCCAGCGAGATGCTAAGGCCAGCCCTAAAAGGGTGAAAACATTTGGACACAAAAAGACAACAAAAAAGACATGGTAAGTCAGTTCCTGTCCTGCTGCACTGACTCCAGCACATTGTCGGCAAATGGGGTGCCGGCTGCTATTCTGGCAATAGAACCTATAAAGGTAGATGGAGTTGACCAAGAGGCCGTAGTACATATTTTAGACAAAGGGACATCTTGCCATAAAACCTGAGGCCTTTTCATATGCCTCTTGGATTATATCCACAACCCAGTCTGATAAACTCATTTTGGAGACAGGTAGGCAGACAGTTAGGTCTGAGACAGACAAAGAGTTAGTCCCTTGTCCTGTGGGCATGTGTGCGATAGATACACCTTCCTTCAGGCAGGTTGATGACCTGCCAGCCAGTCAGTCTTTGGACTGTCTGCTCCTCCAAATCCAAACATCATTAACATCCTGATCATGGATTTTTTTTTTTTTTTTACTTAAAGCAAGGTCTATCAAGAAGTGGAACTGGAGAATAAACAAGTGATTCTTACCTCAGTCACAATGCTGGAAGCACCTTTGGGTGTTTCATAGACGGATCCATTCGTGCATCCTGTCGTTGTGTTAATCCCATACGCTTCAATAGTTTTCAAATCCAAATCCACAGGTGTGAACATTTCACAGCTCTCGTACTTCCCATCATTGTTCACAGGAATGGTGAGATTTTTCTGTCTCTCCTCTGTCAGGTTGGTTCCTTGGGCCAAAATCCAGTCAGTGTTACAGTGATGTGGGAAGTTCATACCTGTGAACACCTGACTAATAAAATCAACACCTGTATACATATTGGGGAAGAATAATGCAAGAACCAGAAGTTTTTGAAATAAACCAAACTCCCCAATCTCCTTCAGGATCTGCCCAAAGTTGGTCATATTGGTGTCCGTACAGTAAGTCCTCAGAGTTCAGCAGCAGACACAAGAATGTCCAGTAAAACCAACGCACAAACTGATGAGAGGATTTCTCAGTCTGAAGTCCAACTGCTTTACACTCTTTCCTTTAACTGGCACCATATATTTGTCCAGTCCAATGTTACAGAATCTCATTTCATCAGATAACTGATAAGACATCGGTTCATAGCTCTCATAATGTGTCGTTTTATGAATACCATGTTAAAGTCAAAGATTAAACAGATCTATATAAGTGTGTCTCCATAACTGCAGAAAGAAACATGTAGAGGTAAATCTGTGAGCTTTGAGAGTGCACTTGGTTCTTCAAGTGCTTTTGATTTCAATATTTACATTTTAGGTCAGTTATAAAACAGAATGCAATACCTGCAAGGAGCCACAGATTCATGTGTAACTGCATATGAAGACATGTTTAGATTATATTGTATGTCCTTGAATATTATTTGAAAATAAAAATGCAGGTAATTTAAATATAAAACATGGTGAAATGTAAACATTAATTTAAACCTCATGGTTTTTATTTATTTATTCCACTTACACAGAAGTACACAATAAGAAATTATTGCAAATTTCCATTTAAATTACAGTTTTGTGCTCTCTTGTGGTTTGGACGGAGTCTCGTTCTCAGGTTTCCTGAAAATAAAAACAAACAATTAAATATATTACTTTGATTTTCTTCTCAGGGAAACATAATCTATGTTGTTAAAGTGTTTTTCCATCTACTCACGTTTGTTCAGTGTGGTCTTGAAGTTCAGTATTTGCAGTTTCGGGAAGTAGTAAACAGAGGACTCCAGCAGTGATGGGGAAGATGCCGTATACCAACATGGGAACGGTGTGATGGTAGACGCCCAGGAGTCTGATCAGTGGAGCGATGACGCCTGCTACACGAGCACTCATGGAGTTCAGACCTACACCATTCTGCCTACCAGTACAGGTACAGAACTCATCAACCACGCCAACTTATACCAGCAAACATGGACATTGCTACATTTGACCTATCCTACCTTAAAACAGTCGGGTACAGTTCTGCAGAATACACAAAGACTATGGCGAAACAGGCAGTTGCAGCAAACTTTCCCAGTACAGCTAGGACTGTGATCACCACAGGAAGATCTGGAGGGAAAAAATCACCAAACACTTGAAATTCATAAACAAATATATGACCCTCTGGACAGATGACAACAGACTTTGACACTTTCACTGCATCGTCTGTGGTTTGAGGTAAAAATTACTCAGACAAGTTAAACCTACAAAAAATCATACACGGGACTTCCAGAATTGCTCAAAGTTGATGAAGAAGAGACCGTAAACAAAGGCGGACAACACACCTGGACAACAAGAACACTCATGCAAGAATGTCATTTGTTGACTTCAGCATTCAACACTTTTACCATTTTCATGTCAGATGCTTGCGCTCAGAAAAACCAAGAGAGCAAAGAAACAACACTAAAATCGTCCATACTGTCAGCTGGTAGATCTTCTACATATTCATCTATTTGTATTGTGTTCACAGTAAGATAATAATACAGTCATGTTAGCATGTGACACATTACCTTTTGGAATAACAAGTATCCCAAGAGTTACTGAACCTCCAAAAAATAGGGCCCCTGCTTGACACATTTTCCTCCCAAAGCGCTGGATTAGTGCCAAAGAGCCCAGACGTGCAGGTAGTTCTACTAGACCAAATATGAACTGTGTGAGGTAGATGTCCAACCCAAAATTACCAACATTCAGGCTCAGTCCATAGTACACCAGACTTATTGAAAACCTATGAGACGTGGGAGACATTATCGTCAGTGACAACACAAAGGCAGTGATGTAGAAGAGACAGCAGATTGTGATTGAAATTAACTCACCAGATGTAGCACATCATGAGAACACGTTTCCTAAGATATGATATTCTGAAGATGTCCACTATGCTTCTTCTCTCAGATGTTTTCTCAGCCTCCAGCTTTTAGATGTATTAGTGTATAATTCAGAGCCTTGTTATTTTAGATTTCCTTCTTTTTGTTCTTGAATGTCACTCACCTGATTCAATAAGTCTTCTGGGACCTTCCTCCCATTCACCTTAGCTGCCCTCTGGATCTCCTTGATGGCCTCCTTCTTCTTGCCCTGGGTGATGAGCCAGCGAGCTGACTCTGGAAGAATCCTAGGTCACAGGAAATACATACATATATTGTTTTTCCACAGCTGCAATTTCAGAAACATGAATATGGGATGTGAGGCTGCTGACCAGTAAAAGACTCCCAGGAAGACGATTATAGGGCTGAAGAGCACCAGCTGTTGGATCCTCCAGTTACGGATGAAATAGGCAATGCCAGAGGCCATCAACAGTCCAATAGGGAACATCAAATTGCTCGTAACGGTAACCAAAGCAAATTTGGAAGAATCAGTCCACTCTCCACCTTGAGAGCAAGAGGACAATAGTTTCAGTTTGGCTCGCTAATGAAGTGATTCACACGCATTTGGAGACCGAGGTCTGATTCTACCCGATTTAGAGGTTTAAAACGAGCTGTCAATCACCCTAATTGACCAAGGTAAGCCAGAGCTATGACGCTGCGTAACTGAAGGTGCTTCAGAGCCACAGAGTTGTTATTACGCACTGCACAGGGAGCATCCATTTACAGCGAGTTATACTTTTTTCTTTTTTTTTTCAAAACTAGTTCTTTTTAGACCGATAGTGACATTAAATGGGTTTTTAATAATTTGGTACCTTTAGCACTCAATCATAACAGTTTTGGTCACTGCATAGAATAGAAAAGAATAGAACTTTACTGTCCATCAAGGTGGAAATTCGCGTTCAGGCATAAAAACATTGAATCTTAAAAGGACAAGTACAAAAAGTAATGAAAACCATACATACACAAAAATTCAATAAGAGGTAGTCACAAAACTGGAAAAGCCACAGACAGGGTTAGTTTACACTAATAACTGTGACTTTAAAGCTTGGAGGTTACTTTGTGGAGTTATAAAGACATATTGCATTTGGACATTTGCATACATTTTTGGTTGTATATATTCCCTTGTTGGTCAAGAACTGGTCAGCAGAACTGGAGAATAAACAAGTGTCTCTTACCTCGGTCACAATGCTGGAAGCACCTTTGGGTGTTTCATAAAGGAATCCATTCGTGCATCCTGTCGTTGTGTTAATCCCATACGCTTCAATAGTTTCCAGATCCAAATCCACAGGTGTGAACATTTCACAGCTCTCATACTTCCCATCATTGTTCACAGGAATGGTGAGATTTTTCTGTCTCTCCTCCGTCAGGTTGGTTCCTTGGGCCAAAATCCAGTCATTGTTACAATGATGTGGGAATTTCATACCTGTGAACACCTGACCGATCAAATCAAAAGCTGTAAACATATTGGGGAAGCATAATGCAAGAACCAGAAGTTTTTGAAATAAACCAAACTCCCCAATCTCCTTCAGGATCTGCCCAAAGTTGGTCATATTGGTGTCCGTACAGTAAGTCCTCAGAGTTCAGCAGTGGACACAAAAATATCCAGTAACACCAACGCACTCTGATGATAGGATTTCTCAGTCTGAAGTCCAACTGCTTTACACTCTTTCCCTTAATTGCCATCATATATTTGTTCAATCCAATGGACTCCAATGTTGTTACAGAGTCATATTTCTATAAGATAACTGATAAGACATCGCTTCACAACTCTCATATGTGTCGGTTTATGAATACTACGTTAAAGTCAAAGATTAAACAGATCTATATAATTGTGTCTCCATAACTGCAGAAAGAAACATGTAGAGGTAAATCTGTGAGCTTTGTGAGTGCACTTGGTTCTTCAGTTGCTTTTGATTTCTATATTTTCACTTTAGGACCGTTATAAAATAGAATGCAATACCTGCAAGGAGCCACAGAGTCATGTGTTATATGAAGACATGTTTAGATTATGTATGTGTATGTTCTTGAATATTGTTCAAATATCAAAATGCAGGTAATTGACCTCCGTCAGGAGGTATATGGTTTCGCCGGAGTTTGTTTGTCTGTCTGTTAGCAACATAACTTGCGTGATGTGTAGACGCTGCACCCCGGCAGGGTGTATTTTGTGAGCACTGGGCTGCCTTGGCGGAGGTCTGCGCTCTCTGAGTGCTTTTCTCGTTTAAATACAAAACATGGTGAAACTTAAATATAATCAGGTCAAGGTTTTTTTTATATATTTTACTTACACAGACGTAACAATAAGAAATGTCTACAAATGCCCATTAAAATTACAGTTTTGTGCTCTCGTGTGGTTTGGACGGAGTCTCCTTCTCAGGTTTCCTGAAAATAAAAACAAACAATTAAATATATTACTTGGATTTTCTTCTCAGGGAAACAGAATCTGTGTTAAAGTGTGTCCATCTGCTCACGTTTGTTCTGCGTGGTCTTGAAGTTCAGTATTTGCAGTTTCAGGAAGTAGTAAACAGAGGACTCCAGCAGTGATGGGGAAGATGCCGTATACCAACATGGGAACGGTGTGATGGTAGACGCCCAGGAGTCTGATCAGTGGAGCGATGACGCCTGATACATGAGCACTCATGGAGTTCAGACCTACACCATTCTGCCTATCAGTACAGGTACAGAACTCATCAACCACGCCAACTTATACCAGCAAACATGGACATTGGTGCATTTGACCTATCCTACCTTAAAACAGTCGGGTACAGTTCTGCAGAATACACATACATTATGCCGACAGAGGCTGTTGCAGCAAATTTCCCTATTACAGCAATGACTGTGATCACCACAGGAAGATCTGGAGGAAAAATCATAAATCAGATACGATATAATTTGAGAAAAATGTAAATCAAATATCGTAATACAAATTATGTTTGAGGTTCTTAGGGTCACAAAAAAAATTCTCCAAAAGTGGCCGGCTGCAAACAATATGGATTTCCTCTGCACTACAAGTTGACCTCTGACATTTGCTACTTCCTGGCCCTTTTAAAGTAAGAACTCTCAATTTCAGTATTGTCACTATATAATTGACATTAACAAACATTAGCTGAGGTGAGCACTTATATTTAGTTTATAGAGTACAAGGGCCCCACTGGAACTGAAGGAGTTTTTCTTTTTTATTATTATTATTATTTTTCTATTGCATGAAATTATTTTTTCAATAGAACATATCTGGTGAGGTGGACATGACATTACCCATGTCCATGTTAAACAATTGCTCCACTGGCAATTTTGAAAATTGGTACATACAGTATGTGCATTGGCTCGGGACGAACAAAACCGTATTGGGACCCATGGCTGAAATTGAACAGGGATGTCACCATTTTGGATTGATTAAGTAGAACCATATAAGGTTCTTCAGCTTGTCCTCATAGGAGAACCCTTTTTGGCTCCAGGTAGAACATTTTTATAAAGGTTCCACTTGGAACCCTTTTAAAATCCTTTATTCAGGAAAGGAGTGATTTGGTGCAGTGTGTTTTGGGTGGCAGTCGTGGGCGGGGGCCCCGACGGCCCAATCGCGGGACAACTCTAGCTATGGGGACATGGAATGTCACCTCGCTGGGGGGGAAACAGCCAGAGCTTGTGCGGGAGGTGAAGCGGTACTGACTAAAAATAGTCGGGCTCACCTCCACAAGGAACCCAACTCCTTGAGAGAGGCTGGACTCTCTACTACTCTGGAGTTGCCCAAGGTGAGAGACGGCGAGCTGGTGTGGGCTTGCTTATAGCTCCCTAGCTCAGCCGCCATGTGTTGGAGTTGTCTCTGCAGAACGAAAGGGTCGCGTCCCTCCGCCTTCAGGTGGGGGGTAGGTCTCTCACTGTTTTTTCGGCTTACGGGCTAAACAGCAGTGCAGAGTACCCGGCCTTTTTGGAGTCTCTGGAATGAATACTGGAAAGTGCTCCAACCGGGAACTCCATAGTTCTGTTGGGAGCCTTCATCGCCCACGTGGGCAATGACAGTGTGACCTGGAGAGGCATGATTGGGAGGAGTGGCCTCCCCGATCTGAACCCCATCCGGTGCCTCAGGAGGGGGAAGCAGTACTCCGCCAATACTGTTTACAGTGGAGGTGGGGAGCTGTTGACCTCGACTGGGGACATTGTCGGGCGGTGGAAGGAATACTTCGAGGATCTCCTCAATCCCACTGACACGCTTTCCCTAGAGGAAGCAGAGGCTGGGGACTCAGAGGTCGACTCATTCATTACCCAAGCCGAAGTCACTGAGTTAGTTAGGAAGCTGCCCAGTGGCAAGGCACCGGGAGTGGATGAGATCCGACCTGAGTACCTAAAGTCTCTGGATGCTGTAGGGCTGTCTTGGTTGACACCTCTCTGCAGCATTGCGTGGCAGTTGGGGACAGTGCCTCTGGACTGGCAGACTGGGGTGGTGGTCCCTCTTTTTAAAAAGGGGGACTGGAGGGTGTGTTCCAACTATCGGGGGATCACACTCCTCAGCCTCTCGGGGAAAGTCTATTCCAGGGTACTAGAGAGGAGTTTTCGGCTGATAGTCGAATGTCGGATTCACGAGGAACAATGTGGTTTTCGTCCTGGCCGTGGAACACTGGACCAGCTCTATACCCTTCGCAGGGTGCTCGAGGGTTCATGGGAGTTTGCGACCCGGCCTCGGATAAGCAGTAGAAGATGGATGGATGGATGGATGGACATTACCTTTTGGAATAACAAGTATCCCAAGAGTAACTGAACCTCCAAAAAATAGCGTCCATGCTTGACACATTTTCCTCCCAAAGCGCTGGGTTAGTGCCAAAGAGCCCAGATGTGAAGGAACTTCAACTGCACCAAAGATGAACTGTGTGAGGTAGATGTCCAACCCAAAATTGCCAACATTCAGGCTCAGTCCATAGTACAACAGACTTGCTCCAAACCTATGACGTGGGAGACATTATCATCAGTGCCGACACAAAGGCAGTGATGTCGAAGAGACAGCAGATTGTGATTGAAATGAACTCACCAGATGTAGCACATGATGAGGACACGTTTCCTCAGATATGATATTCTGAAGATGTCCACTATGCTTCTTCTCTCAGATGTTTCCTCAGCCTCCAGCTTTTAGATGTATTAGTGTATAATTCAGAGCATTGTTATTTTAGATGTTCTTACTTTTTATTCTTGAATGTCACTCACCTGATTCAATAAGTCTTCTGGGACCTTCCTCCCATTCACATTAGCTGCCCTCTGGATCTCCTTGATGGCCTCCTCCTTCTTGCCCTGGGTGATGAGCCAGCGAGCTGACTCTGGAAGAATCCTAGGTGACATGAAATATATACCTGAATTATTTTTCCACAGCTTCAATTTCATAAACATGAATATGGGATGTGAGGCTGCTGACCAGTAAAAGACTCCAAGGAAGACGATAATAGGGCTGAAGAGCACCAGCTGTTGGATCCTCCAGTTGCGTATCAAATAGGCAATGCCAGACGTTATCATCAGTCCAATGGAGAAACTGAAAGGGCCCATAAAAGTAACCAAAGCAAATTTGGAAGGACCACTCCATTCTCCACCTTAAGAGCAATATGACAGCAGGTTTGTTTTTTCAAAGTGTAGTAAACATAACTCAATTAAGTTGACTCCATCTATGTGTCTGATGAAAAACTTTTGCCTCATGGTGGAATAAAAAGAGTGAGATAATGTCACAATGGAGATTATGTTAGCCTCGCCAGGTAGCTCCTTACTGCAGGAACATTAGATGGTAGTATTATTATCCTCAATTGACTCAGCCTAGCTTTTACATTTTAGCTTTACATACTCGGTGGGGTGCTGTGGCGTACTAAAAGTGGTGTGAATTTTTGAAAGTCACTTTTTAGCACATTTACAACCGTATTTATTCACTTAGAAAATTATCAAATCTAAAAATCCAAATGCTAAATCTAAGTATAGCCACCTGAGCAAGGGAAATAAACCCTTGAACATACATTATCGTGATAATGACTACCTAAAACAAAAATAACATTCACTTTGGCTGAGCTGTCATGTCTGCCTTCATAAAGGGAAGGCACCCCTATTGTGGTACACTCCACACAGTCGGTCACTTTCTCCACGCTCGCTCATGAATGCTCGCCCCACTAGCCACATATCAACATGTGGTGGACAGCAGATCCTGGTGATTCCGTTGTGAATATTGAACTTACCAAGAACAAATGCACAAACAATAACGCCAGCAGTTGCGATGCCACTGAAGAATTTGAAAACTATATACGCATAGATGTTGGGTGAGAAACCAGAAGCAACACCACTCAACATCAGCTGAAGGAGTGAGATTAGGACCACGAAGCGTCGACCGAACCTGTGAAACGATGAAAACTGTTAGACATTTTATTTGTTTTTAATTAGTTTCTTGGACACTGTTATGGCCCCTCCCCAACGAAAATCTTCTGTTGGTACCTGTCAGCCATCGACCCAAACACCAGGGCTCCCACTGCAAGACCGGCCATGTGGATGGACTGTGAGATCTCAATGAAACTGCTTCTGTCACACACCAGGTCAAACTGATGACAGGTAGAAAGAAAACAATTAAAATGGTGAATCTCACATTCCATTTTGGTAGCAGGACCATTTCACGTTTGGGTACGAGCAGACGACCTCACACAACCTACAAACCGAGTTTCCCTGTTTACTACGTTCTCCGTTGTCTCTTTTGACTAAAACAAGAGCACCACACCTGGAAAGTGTTGCAAGTCAGTTCCTGTCACATGGTCGGAAAATGGATGCTACATTCAACCAAGAGGCCGCAGTTCAGATTTTAGACAAAGGGACATCTCGCCATGAAGCCCAAAGCCTTTCCTTATGCCTCTTGGATTATATCCACAACCCAGTCTGATGAAGTCTGATCCCAAGACAGTTTGGTCTGAGACAGACAAAGAGCTAGTCCATTGTCCTGTGGGTAAGTGTACGATAGATGCACCCCTCCTTCAGGCAGGTGGAAAAGACCTGCCTGCCAGTCAGTCTCTGGACTGTCTGCTCCTTCTTATTCCAAACATCATTAACATCCTGAATGACGTCACTCAGTGGTAAATCCACAGAATTTACATGGATTATTTATTGGAATTCGTATTTTCTTAAAGCGTGGTCTATCAAGAACTGCAACTGGAGAATGAACAAGTGTCTCTTACCTCGGTCACAATGCTGGAAGCACCTTTGGGTGTTTCATAGACGGATCCATTTGTGCATCCTGTCGTTGTGTTAATCCCATACGCTTCAATAGTTTCCAGATCCAAATCCACAGGTGTGAACATTTCACAGCTCTCGTACTTCCCATCATTGTTCACAGGAATGGTGAGATTTTTCTGTCTCTCCTCCGTCAGGTTGGTTCCTTGGGCCAAAATCCAGTCAGTGTTACAGTGATGTGGGAAGTTCATACCTGTAAATACCTGACCAATAAAATCAAAACTTGTATACATATTGGGGAAGCATAATGCAAAGACCAAGAGTTTTTGAAATAAACCAAACTCCCCAATCTCCTTCAGAATATGTCCAAAGTTGGTCATATCTGTATCCGTAGAGTAAGTCCTCACAGTGCAGCAGTGGACACAAAAATATCCAGTAACACCAACGCACAAACTGATGATAGGATTTCTCAGTCTGAAGTCCAACTGCTTTACACTCTTTCCCTTAATTGGCACCATATATTTGTCCAGTCCAATGTTACAGAATCATATTTCTATGATAACTGATCAGACATAGGTAGCTCTCATATGTGTCGTTTAAAAGTCAATATAAGTCAAAGATTAAACAGATCTATATCTATATTGTGTCCTTTAGAATACAATACCTGCAAGGAGCCACAGAGTCATGTTATATGAAAGCACTCATGTATGTTTAGATTATTTATGAGTATGTCCTTGATTTTATTCAAATATCAAAATGCAGGTAATTTAACCTCTTCTTCACGGTTGCCCCCGATACCAGGGGCAGCGTCAGACGCAGCGACAAAAGCATCATAAAACCTTATCTAACTTTAACAAACACAGACATGCTGCATACCCACAGAAAGGTCAGAAACTCAGCTAAAAGCTAATATACGATTCTTATGTTCACGAAACACAGTTAAAACATCGACGGATCAAACCAGCAGGAGCGAAAAAACGTTACAGCGCATACGTTGAAAAGCGGCACCGGAGCGTCAGCGTGATTATGTAAACAAAGAAAAAACATGTGTCGGCCGGACAATCCACAGATTCCAGTGGTACCATTTTTATCACTCTACGACCAAGATTTACAGATCCAGCCCCAAAATAAGAGCAAAACAACAACTGACTTTCAAGAAATACAAGCAGATATGTCTTACCTTTGCTGTTTATCAAAACACGTTATTTCCACCGGAACAAAACCACTTCTAATGAAAAACTACACTTTCCAGCATGCTTTGGGAACAAATCCCTGTCTGATTGATCATTACAGAGCGACATTAGATCGTTCTGATTAGAGAAAGGCGAATGTTCGACAGATGGGTCATATGCATTTATGTCCTTTTGACTCGCTAATGAAGTGATTCACACGCATTTGGAGACCAGGGTCTGATTCTATCAGTTTAGAGGTTTTAAACGAGCTGTCAATCACCCTATTTGACCAAGGTAAGCCAGAGCTATGGCGCTGCATAACGCTGCATAACTGAAGCCACACAACAGAGCCACAGAGTTGTTATTAGACAGGGAGCATCCATTTACCGCGAGTTATCATACTTTTTTTTTTTTTCAAAACAAGTTCTTTTTAGACCTGTAGTGACATATAAATAAAATTAAATGGGTTTTTAATAATTTGGTACCTAAGAAATCTCAAATGGCACAGATGGTGCCAAGCTGAGCCAAAAGTTAGAACGCCCAGACATCTCTTTACTAAAACCTCTGTAATTTCACTCTGCTTCATTTCAGCAGCATCAGACTTTGCACAGCTCATGTCCACATGTTGTTACATGACCTCCATGTGTTTTTAAGCTCCTACTGCATATTTTAAAGGTGATATTTGCTTTAAAATCCAATATTTTTTTAGGCGAGAGAAAAAAAATCCTTCAGTTATGCTGTGTTCCATGTACATTTACTCTGACAGTGGCATCTACAGTCAAACTTACACCTCTGGTGGAATCTCACAAGTGTTATATTTATTTTGATACCAAGATAATCCACATAGAGCTTGTAACTGCAGAGATTTACTCTATTTAGTTTGGGCATGTCATTTTCAAGGAGGGACTCCAAAAAGAGGGTCAGGGAAGAAGTGGTTAAATATAAAACGTCAAGGTTGTTTTTTTTATTCATATCAGCATACGATAAAATTACACAACAAGAAATTATTGTAAAAATCATGATGTTCATTTAAATTACATCTTGGTGCTCTTACGCAATTTTGCTGAAACTTGCTTTGGAAAGTTGCTTTGGATTTCTTGCATGAGAAAAACATTTTCTGTTGTGAAAGTGAATCGCGATTTCACCCGAGTTCAACGTAGTCCTGAAGTTCAACGTTGCCAGTTTCAGGGAGCAGAAAACACAAGACTCCAGCAGCAAAGGGGATGACACCATATATCAGCATAGGGATGGTGTGATGGTAGACGCCCAGGAGTCTGATCAGTGGAACGAGGACGCCGGCTACACGAGCACACATGGAGTTTAGGCCTACACCATTCTGTCTGCAGATAATGACCACATCAAGAACATCAAGTCAAGAAAATGTGGACATTTCTACACAATGACATTTACATTTTACCTCAGAGACGTCACCTTCTTTACCTTAAAACAGTAGGGTACAGTTCTGCGGTATAAATATAGATTATGGCGAAACAGACAGTGGCAGCAAATTTTCCTACTACAGCTGTGACTGTGACCACCACAGGAAGATCTAGAGGAAAAAGGGGTCACATTGTCACAAGACACTTGATGTTTGCAGATGGAAATACATTCCTGATAGTATGTGACATATTTATTACCTTCTGGAACAACAAGCATCCCAAGACAAGCAGAACCTCCAAAAAATAGGGCCCCTGCTTGAGATTTTCTCCTCCCAAAGCGCTGGATTAGTGGCAAAGAGCCCAGATATGCAGGAACTTCTACTAGACCAAAGATGAACTGTGTGATGTAGATGTCCAACCCAAAATTGCCAACATTCAGGCTCAGTCCATAGTACAACAGACTTACTGCAAACCTATGACGTGAGAGACATTATCGTCAGTGACGACACAAAGGCAGTGATGTTGAAGAGAGAGAAGATTGTGATTGAAATGAACTCACCACATGTAGCACATGATGAGAGCACGCTTTCTGAGATATGAGATTCTGAAGATGTCCACCATGCTTCTTCTCTCACATGTTTCCACAATATCCAGCTTTTAGATGTATTAGTGTATATTTCAGAGCCTTGTTATATTTTATTTTATTTTATTTTACTCTTGAATGTCACTCACCTGATTCAATAATTCTTCTGGGACCTTCCTCCCATTCACCTTAGCTGCCCTCTGGATCTCCTTGATGGCCTCCTTCTTCTTGCCCTGGGTGATGAGCCAGCGAGCTGACTCTGGAAGAATCCTAGGTGACATGAAATATATGTACAATTCTTCTGCAACAGAAATTTGAGAAACATGAATATGGTATGCTGACCAGTAAAAGATTCCCAGGACAATGATAATGGGGCTGAAGAGCACCAGCTGCAGGGTCCTCCAGTTACGGACCAAATAGGCAACGCCAGATATTATCATCAGCCCAAGAGCAACAGAAGAATGGCAGATCGTGGTACAAAAAGCAAACTTGGAAGATTCAGTCCATTCTCCACCTTCAGAGCAATAGAACCAAAGCAAGTTTAAATCACCTGACTCTCAGCATTTATCGTGTATGAAAAACTGGAATAACACGAAGCACTGCAGGGGACATCAACCAACCAGGGTTCCAGATGATTAATTTCTTCGTATTATATACAATATATATATAATATATATTATTATGTCATTTCCGGGTATTGGCCAATCACAAGACAGTCTGTCTTCTGGGTGTGAGATTTCAGTCTGAAACACCGCGGCTGAGGACAGTGTCAGTAAGTAGAGATTTCTATCGGCTCTTTTACAGCAACTAGGAGATTTTTGACCATAAAAACAAGTTAATGTATGTAAGTAGACCTCCATAACTAACATATATGTGCAACAGGACAACTCTAGCTTTAAAGTATGTATAGTAAGTAAAAACCAAGTATAGATTAATGGTTTTAAAGCTCACATAGAGTGGTCCTGTTGCACATAATATATGTCAGTTATGGAGGTCTACTTACATACATTAAGTTGTTTTTATGGTCAAAAACCTCCTAGTTGCTGTAATTAGCCGATATAAATCCTCTTTTCTGACGGTGTTTAACTATAACGGGATTTTCAGAGATCTCGCTGAGCCCAAGATTACAATAAAACACAGCGTTCTCAGCAGTGGCTGAACTGTTTGTTTCGAACCTTCAGGGCTTAATAAACAAGGTAACGATGCAGATACACACTAAAAAACAGCGTTAATTGGAACTTCCGGTCTAGGTCCGCTTTAAACCAAGTACAGATTTTTAAAATGGCTTTGGCATCCCATAGTCGCAGCACCAGATGTTGCACTGTTATGAACAATGGTTTCTGATGAAATGAGCTTTTAAGCATTCAGTTATTGTTGTGAATGACTTACCGATGACAAATGCAGTATTCAAAATACCAGATACTGCCACGCCACTTAAGAATTTGAGAACAATAAAAACATAGATGTTGGGTGAGAAAGCAGCAGAAACATCACACAGCAGCAGCTGAAGGTGTGAAAGGAGGACCACGAAGCGTCGACCGAACCTGGACAAAGACACACAAAATGTGTACGTTTAACGTGTATTTTTAATCGATTTGGATCAGATTCTAATACGCAGCTACAGTAGAATTGAATACCTGTCGGCCATCACCCCGAACACCAACGCTCCAACCAAAAGACCGGCCATGCCGATGGACTGTGAGACTTCGATCAAACTGCTCCGGTCACACACCAGGTCAAACTGAAGAAAACAGGAAGGAACAAGTGAAAGAGTTGTCGGTGGAGACGTCACTTTTAGTACATTTACATTCATGACAAGAAAAAGAACTGAACCTGAGCTTTAAAAGACAAGGAAACAATGACTAACACACACCCAGATAATGCTAACGTTTCCTATACGATCAAGTTCTACCACCCAAACTGGACGAGGTGCTATTGAAATAATGAAAGAAGCTAGCGCGCAGAAGACCTAGCTTATGCTCTTTCAGTTAAATTAAATATTTTTGAAGTCAATGGATGGTAAAGAGACACAAAATATGGTCTCAACATGTTAACAGCTCGTTGCTAGCTAAAGCTGTTTTCGGCTGTGATGTAAAAGATAAACTTGAAAACATACGACGAGCTGAAACAGTCAGCACAGCGGAGTGTGTAAATATTTTGGAGTTATCAACATGGCAGTGCGGTCAACTTCAATCCCTTAAAATACCTAAAACTTGTGAACTTTACACAGAACTTCACTACATACCCCCTTCATTATGATGTATGTATATTAAATTTCTGCCAATAAACTCTCCTCGATGTTACACAAGGGACCTTGGTAATTTAATTTGTGCTCATAGTGACTGGTATACTTTTTGTGCTGAAGATTTAACAGTCACACTCACCACAAGCACAATGCTAACGCTTTAGTTGGCTCAGGACTTGTCGGTTATATTCTGTATGAATGGATCATAACGGGTAGACGGCAGCTAAATATATAAAATTTGGTAGGTAGATACACTACCGGTCAAAAGTTTTTGTGAAATTGAAGCCATTCAAGTCCAATGAATTGCTTAAAATGGTGAAAAGGTAAGTAGTGAACTGCTAGAGGTAAAAAAAAAAAATAAAAAAAAATAAAATAATTAAGTCAAGGTGTCATTGAGTAAAGTTTCCATTATCAAAAGGCACTCAGAAAGTGGGAGAAACTCTGACAGGAAGAGGTCTGGCAGATTCGAAGCCACAACAGAATCAGAAGACAAGTTTCTGAGAGTCAACAGCATGCATGATAGGAGGCTCACAGGACAACAGCCTCAAGCACAGCTTAACATCGGTCGTCGTAAGCAAGTTCAGTTTCAACTGTAAAGAGAAGACTTCGAGTTGCAGGTTTTGACGGTCGAGTTGCAGCAGGAAAGCCACTGCTAAGACGTCAGAATAAGAAGAAGAGGCTTGCCTGGACCATGAAACACCGCCAATGGACTACTGAAGTATGGAAGAAGGTGTTATGGAGTGATGAGTTTTGTAAGCCGACGAGTAGGTGAAAGGATGGTGATGATGAGCCGGCTATCACGGTAAGCTGTTACCTTACTTCTTTTAATTTTGGGTAACCTTAGCTTTTTTTTTTTTTAAAACCTATATCAGTTCACTACTTACCTTTGTACCATTTCAAGCTATTCATTGGACTTGAATGGCTTCAATTTCACAAAACAAAACTGAAAAGTTGTGGTGTTCTAAAACTTTTGACCGGTAGTGTATGTCACACACACGTCTACATGATCCATTCACACAACAACCTGCTCCTTCTGAATCCAAACATCATTAAAATTGTACTCTTACCTCGGTCACAATGCTGGAAGCACCTTTGGGCGACTCATAAACAGATCCGTTTATGCATCCTGTCGTCGTGTTAACCCCAAACGCTTCAATGGTTTCCAAATCCACTGGTGTGAACATTTCGCAGCTTTCATATTTCCCATCGTCGTTCAGAGGAACGGTGAGATTTTTCTGTCTCTCCTTTGTCAGGTTGGTCGTTTGGGCCAAGATCCAGTCAGTGTTGCAGTGATGTGGGAAGTCCATACCTATGAACACCTGACTGATCAGATCAAAGGATACAAAAATGGTGGGGATGAATAACGCAACAACTAAACGTTTTTGAAATAGACCAAACTCCCCAATCTCCTTCAGGATCTGATCAAAGGTGCTCATATTGGTATCTGTGCGTCCTCTGAGTGCGGTGTGGGAAGCAGTCACAGAGAGTCTCTTGAGGATAACATTGAGATAAGTATTATCTCTCAGTACCTCAGGCAACTGAACTTAATCTTAAAGAGCTGGCTGATATTTTAGTGGAAGTTGTAAGTGACGTAGCATACAATGTAGACAAAGCTTGGTTTAACTGTGTAAAAAACATGTGTAAATATTGAGATAAGTATTTTATATCTTTACCGATGTGTACTGTAAAACTGGAACATCTGTATTTTCATGAACATCACACATTGTGGCCACAGGAATGTGGCTGATCTCTCATGGTTTTGAGAAGAAGATAGAAGTGAGAGTAAGACGTGTCACGTGATCAGATTTCTGACAGACGTTACACTTATTCAAGCGCTCGAGAAGGCATATATCTTATTGGCCAAGCACAGAGTAGCAACTCATATATTTAGGCATCCTCAAGGTGACCTGCACGCATCAGAACGCGAGACTTTGAACGTCACGTGGCTGTTGATGCCAGTTGGGACGGCCTAAGTACTTTAAAGACCACTGATCTACGGTGATGTTCACGCACAATTGTTCTGTCGCGTCTGAAAAAGAGAACATAGAGTGAACACCGCACAACTGTTTTGGTTGGATAAAGTGGTAAACAGTGCTTGTCGGACTCCGACTGTAGATCTGAAGAAATCCCCGAGTTGGTTGTTGTGGAGGACTGCACTGGTTGTGTTGTCGTAAAGTGACTTGATAATGGTCACCAGACTCATCTATGTTGTAGTCTCTCATAACCTTCCATAGGGCCTCATGCCACGCACGGTCAAATGCCTTCTTGAAGTCTCTAAAGTTGTGCCGTATCTCCTTTTAGATGTTCTAAAGCAGAGATCTACAAACCTTTTAGATGTTACTCCACCAGCAACCTGATACTGAAGATTTGCTCAGTTGTGCTCCTTCTGGCTCTGAAGCCTGCCTGTTCTTCGTCTCTTCTGCTTTGGGATTTAGTATGTTGAGGATGACACGTAGCATGACCTTGCTCGGATGGCTGATGAGGCTGATCGTGCTGTAATTCTGGCAGAGTCGCAGGTTGCCTTTCTTGGGTAGTGGGATGATCAGAGATTGGGTCCATTCTTTTGGCCATTCTTTCTTCTCCCAGATCTGTTGGCAGAGCATGGTTAACACCTGTACCATAGCCTGTCCACCGTGCTTGATGAGCTCTCCCGGGATATTGTCAACTCCTGGAGATTTCCCTGCTTTAGTGCAAAGAGACTTTCCAGCATTTAATAGGTGCTGTTCCACAGTGTACTCGCTGTGTTTCGGCCGCCAAATTATCAGTGCATCCCTAAATATAACATCTTTATTGACAAGAACAATGTAACTGTAATAATGACATATTTGATGGTGTGATGATGGGGTTTCAATCGGCACCTGGACATGGGAGCAATTACATGGGGTTGCACTGGCCTTGTTCTGTGGTTTAGAAAAATCTGTGGCGTAAAAAAAAAAATGTATTTAAAACAACTCTTAGCCTGGTGGGGGGCAAGTAATGCACTGGGGGAAACCCTATAATAATAATAATAATAATAACTGTTGTAGAACTTTCCAGCAGGTGAAACTATATGTGTTAGATGTTATGATTACGTCCATGGAGTTTGTGTAGTTCGTAATCAAAGCATAGTTGATCATTGTGATCGCCCTGTGTCATGCTAATTTTGATAGTGATAGTGGCATCTAAAATGTACACATTTTCATGCTAAAGGATTTAAAGTGTGTAATATCTTTACATTCAAAACTAATGAACATTCTAGAAGTGTCATGGATAACCTTAGACCTTTGAATAGCATTATATAGTGACATTCCTTGCAGTTGTGCCACCTGATTAACGGTTCTGCCACCTGACAATTGCAACTAAACTCAAATTAAACAGCTTCTGTTTGGATGCAAGCATTATTTTCTACCCTTGTCGTGAAGTTCACACAAAACACTTTTTTTAAAAATTAAGAGTTTTATGATAAAAAAAAAAAAAAATCTCGTTTTACATTGGTTGAACCACCTGACATGGAAAGTGTACCAGCCTACATATAGTTGAAAGTAGTTATTTTTATAAGTATTTGACAGAGATCTACAAACCTTTTAGCTTAGTCCCAATGGTCTCTGGGGTTCCTCTGGCTGATGCAACATTTAGTTTACAGCTATTGTCTCTCGACTTCAAAATAAAGTCCAATGTTTATGGTTGGACCACCCTGACATTTAGGAAATGTAAACTGCTGGACAATATTTTAGCAGCTTTAAAAACTATTGATATTAGTGAAAAGACATAATTCAAAAGACTTCAAAAATAAAATAATGCCAGAGTATTTTATTTTGAGTTTATCATTATTAAAACAACATTTTTAGTCCGCTCACTTGCTCGGACAGCTGCATCACCTGATATCTAAGGGGTTTGATAAGCCAAAACATAAAACAATATAATTATTTGAATTTACTGAAAAATGTATGAAAATAAATAGGTTTTATAGAATAAAGTGATAGATGTCATGAAAAGATGAAATTATGTTGTTTTTTAAACAATGGACTTGGACACAAAAATATGCATGTCACGTAATTGACCCTTAGATCATGTATGCGTATGTCCTTGAATATTATTCAAATCAAAATGCAGGTCATTTTAATATAAAACGTGGTGAACTTAATCATAATCAGGTCAAGGTTTTTTTTTTTATTCATATCAGCATACTGTAAAATCACACAATAAGAAATGATTGTAAAAATCACGATGTCCATGTAAGCTACATCTTACTGCTTTTCACGATTTTGCTGAAACCTCAGCAATCCCAATCTCATGTTTCTTGAAATGAGGAAAAAATAATCATTGCTTTGGTTTTTCTTGCATGAGAAACACATTTTCTGTTGTGAAAGTGAATCGCGTTTTCACCCAAGTTCAACGTAGTCCTGAAGTACAACGTTGCCAGTTTCTGGGAGCAGTAAACACAATCCTCCAGCAGCAATGGGGAAGATGCCATATACCAGCATAGGGAGGGTGTGATGGTAGGCCTGCAGGAGTCTGATCAGTGGAGTGAGGACGCCGGCTGCACGAGCACACATGGAGTTCAGGCCAACACCATTCTGTCTGCAGATAATGACCACATCAAGAACATCAAGTCAAGAAAATGTGGACATTTCTACACAATGACATTTACATTTTCCCTCAGAGACGTCACCTACTTTACCTTAAAACAGTAGGGTATAGTTCTGCGGTATAAATATAGATTATGGCGAAACAGACAGTGGAAGCAAATTTTCCTACTACAGCTATGACTGTGACCACCACAGGAAGATCTAGAGGAAAAAGGGGTCACATTGTCACAAGACACTAGATTCTTGCAGATGGCAATACATTCCTGATTGTATGTGACATATCTATTACCTTCTGGAACAACAAGCACCCCAAGACAAGCACAACCTCCAAAAAATAGGGCCCCTGCTTGAGATTTTCTCCTCCCAAAGCGCTGGATTAGTGGCACACAGCCCAGATATGCAGGAACTTCTGCTAGACCAAAGATGAACTGTGTGAGGTAGATGTCCAACCCAAAATAGCCAACACTCAGGCTCAGTCCATAGTACAACAGACTTGTTGCAAACCTATGACGTGAGAGACATTATCATCAGTGACGACACAAAGGCAGTGATGTAGAAGAGAGAGAAGATTGTGATTGAAATGAACTCACCAGATGCAGCACATGATGAGAGCACGCTTTCTCAGATATGAGATTCTGAAGATGTCCACTATGCTTCTTCTCTCACATGTTTCCACAATATCCAGCTTTTAGATGTATTAGTGTATATTTCAGAGCCTTGTTATATTTTATTTTATTTTATTTTACTCTTGAATGTCACTCACCTGATTCAATAATTCTTCTGGGACCTTCTTCCCATTCACCTTAGCTGCCCTCTGGATCTCCTTGATGGCCTCCTTCTTCTTGCCCTGGGTGATGAGCCAGCGAGCTGACTCTGGAAGAATCCTAGGTGACATGAAATATATGTACAATTCTTCTGCAACATAAATTTGAGAAACATGAATATGGTATGCTGACCAGTAAAAGATTCCCAGGACGATGATAACGGGGCTGAAGAGCACCAGCTGCAGGGTCCTCCAGTTACGGACCAAATAGGCAACGCCAGACATTATGATCAGCCCAAAAGCAAAAGAAGAATGGCAGATCGTGGTACACAAAGCAAGCTTGGAAGATTCAGTCCATTCTGCACCTTCAGATCAATAGAACCAAAGTGTGCAAGTTAAAATCACATGACTCACTGCATTTATCAACCAACTTGCAACTTGCATCTCAAATGCATTAAAACGAAACTCCTTTTTACTTATTTTCCCGTCTGAGGTTATGAAATTTTGACCAAAACAAAACAAAACAAATTTTTATCACGTTTCACATGCAGATGTCGTCTTAATTTATCCGATTTAATTTCATTTATTGGATTCAGTTTGAGCATGTTCTCCCCGTGTGTGCATGGGTTTTCTCCGGGCTCTCCGGCTTCCTCCAACAGTCCAAAAACATGTAGATTTGGGGATTAGGTGAATTGGTCACTCTACATTGGCCGTAGGTGTGTGAGTGAATGGTTGTTCGTCTCTATATGTGGCCCTGCGATGGACTGGCGAGCTGTCCAGGGTGTACCCTGCCTATCACCTCTGGTGGAGGATAAAGCGGTAGATAATGGATGGTTTCAGTTTCAGAAGACACATGCCCGTCCCAAAACTATAAGAAAAAAAGAGAACTAATAATACAATACAGTGTGGCTGCGGCGGCTCGAAGCTGCGGCCGTAAGGTATGGGGATACCTGTCAAGGGATGCTGTCAAGCTGAAGAAGGAGTCCTATCTGGTTGGTTCGAGGGACTCCTGAGGCAGCTGACAGGTACCGACAGGCCAAGCGGACGGCGGCCCGAGTAGTCGCAGAGGCAAAAACTCGAGTCTGGCAAAAGTTCGTGGAGGCCATGGAGGAGGACTACCGGTCGGCCTCGAAGAAATTCTGGCAAACCGTCTGGCGCCTCAGAAGAGGGAAGCAGTACTCCGCCAACACTGTTTACAGTGGAGGAGTGAAGGTGGGGAGCTGTTGACCTCGACTGGGGACATTGTCGGGCGGTGGAAGGAACATTTCGAGGATCTCCTCAATCCCACTGACACACGTTCCCTAGAGGAAGCAGAGGCTGGGGACTCAGAGGTCGACTCATTCATTACCCAAGCCGAAGTCACTGAGGTAGTTAGGAAGCTGCCCAGTGGCAAGGCCGGGAGTGGATGAGATCCGACCTGAGTACCTAAAGTCTCTGGATGCTGTAGGGCTGTCCTGGTTGACACGTCTCTGCAGCATTGCGTGGCAGTTGGGGACAGTGCCTCTGGACTGGCAGACTGGGGTGGTGGTCCCTCTTTTTAAAAAGGGGGACCGGAGGGTTTGTTCCAACTATTGGGGGATCACACTCCTCAGCCTCTGTGGGAAAGTCTATTCCAGGGTACTGGAGAGGAGAGTTCGGCCGATAGACGAACCTCAAATTCAAGAGGAACAATATGGTTTTCGTCCTGGCCGTGGAACACTGGACCAGCTCTATACCCTTCGCAGGGTGCTCGAGGGTTCATGGGAGTTTGCTCAACCAGTCCACATGTGTTTTGTGGACTTGGAGAAGTACACGGACTTCTCCAAGGCCCTTAACAAAGGGCCGTGCGGTCCCTGTACTACCGGAGCAGGAGCTTGGTTCGCATTGCCAGCAGTAAGTCAGATTTGTTCCCAGTGCATGTCGGACTCCGGCAGGGCTGCCCTTTGTCACCGGTTCTGTTCAATATCTTTATGGACAGAATTTCTAGGCGCAGCCAGGGGCAGGAGGGGGTCCGGATCGGGAGCAACTGGATTCCATCTCTGCTCTTTGCAGATGATGTGGTCTTGATGGCTCCTTCGAACCAGGAACTCCAGAATGCACTGGGGCGGTTTACAGCCGAGTGCGAAGCAGCTTGGATGAGAATCAGCACCTCTAAGTCCGAGGCCATGGTTCTCCACCGGAAAAAGGTGGCTTGTCCCCTCCGGGTCAGTGGAGAGATCCTGCCTCAGGTGGAGGAGTTCAAGTATCTTGGGGTCTTGTTCACGAGTGAGGGAAGGATGGATTGTGAGATTGACAGGAGGATCGGTGCAGCGGCCGCAGTAATGCGGTGGGTGTATCGGTCTGTTGTGGTGAAGAAGGAGCTGAGCCGAAAGGCAAAGCTCTCAATTTACTGTTCAATCTATGTTCCTACCCTCACCTATGGTCATGAACTTTGGGTTATGACCGAAAGAACAAGATCTCAGATACAAGCGGCTGAAATGAGTTTTCTCTGCAGGGTGGCAGAGCGCTCACTGGGAACGCCTTGGGGTCCCCCCGGAAGAGCTGGAGGAAGTGTTCTACGAGAGGGAGGTCTGGGCGTCCCTCCTCAGACTGCTGCCCCCGTGAACCGGCCCCAGATAAGCGGTAGAAGATGGATGTATGGATGGATGGATGGATAATAATACAATAATAAATAATTGATACAACTAACAAATGATGTCATTATGTCATTATATCTTTGTATTGAGTTTATTGCTGTTTTAATGCACTGCTTAATCAGCATCAGCTCTATTAGTGGATTAAAGGCACCAATTATATATTTTTAAAATGGCTTTGGCACCCCACAGTGGGAGCACCAGATATTACACTGTTATGAACAATGGTTTCTGATTAAATGAGCTTTTAAACATTCAGTTCCTGTTGTGAATGACTTACCGATGACAAATGCAGTATTCAAAATACCAGATACTGCCATGCCACTAAAGAATTTGAGAACAATAAAAACATAAATGTTGGGTGAGAAAGCAGCAGAAACATCACACAGCAGCAGCTGAAGGTGTGAAAGGAGGACCACGAAGCGTCGACCGAACCTGGACAAAGACACACAAAATGTGTACGTTTAAAGTGTATTTTTAATTACTTGGGATCAGTTTCTAACACGCAGCTACAGTAGAATTGAATACCTGTCGGCCATCACCCCGAACACCAACGCTCCAACCAAAAGACCGGCCATGTAGATGGACTGTGAGACTTCGATCAAACTGCTCCGGTCACACACCAGGTCAAACTGAAGAAAACAGGAAGGAACAAGTGAAAGAGTTGTAGGTGGAAACGTCACATTTAGTACATTTACATTCATGACAAGAAAAAGAACTGAACCTGAGCTTTAAAAGACAAGGAAACAAAATCGGACTAACACACACCCAGATAATGCTAATGTTTGACATAGGTTCAAGTTCAACCACCCAAACTGGACGAGGTGCTATTGAAACAATGAAAGAAGCTAGCGCGCAGAAGACCTAGCTTATGCTCTTTCAGTTAAATTAAAAATTTTTGAAGTTAATGGATGGTAAAGAGACACAAAAAATGTCGTCTCAACATGTTAACAGCTCGCCGCTAGCTAATGCTGTTTTGGTCTGTGATGTAAAAGATCAACTTGAAAACATTGGGCAAGCTGAAACAGTCAGCATAGCGGAGGCTGTGACACTTTGTACAATAAATCAATTCCCTGCTCACGCTTGTCTCTTGACACAAGGAATATAAGTGCAATCTCTTCCTGGTTTACAATAAGCAGCTCAACTATTTCCGTTAACTTCAAACGATTTTGTAGCTTGGCCCTAATCCTCCGTCGTGTTTCATGACACATTCTAGAATTTAGTACTAGAAGTTTTCCCCTGGAGTGTACGGCGTAGATATAATTAATTGCGCAGCATAGACAAAGCTAACATCATTAAAATTGTACTCTCACCTCGGTCACAATGCTTGAAGCACCTTTGGGCGACTCATAAACAGATCCGTTTATGCATCCTGTCGTCGTGTTAACCCCAAACGCTTCAATGGTTTCCAAATCCACTGGTGTGAACATTTCACAGCTTTCATATTTCCCATCGTCGTTCAGAGGAACGGTGAGATTTTTCTGTCTCTCCTTTGTCAGGTTGGTCGTTTGGGCCAAGATCCAGTCAGTGTTGCAGTGATGTGGGAATTCCAAACCTATGAACACCTGACTGATCAGATCAAAAATGACAAAAATGGTGGTGACGAACAACGCAACAACTAAACGTTTTTGAAATAAACCTAACTCCCCAATCTCCTTCAGGATCTGATCAAAGGTGCTCATATTGGTATCTGTCCGTCCTCTGAGTGCAGTGTGGGAAGCAGTCACAGAGAGTCTCTTGAGGATAATATTGAGATCAGTATAATCTCTCAGTACCTCAGGCAACTGAACTTCAGCTGTTTGCAGTTCTTTTTCACGATGTGTACTGTAAAACTGGTTTGAATTTTCATTAACATCACATTTGGTGCCCAAAGGAATGTGGCCGAGCGCTCGTGGTTTTGAGAAGAAGATAGAAGTGAGAGTAAGACGTGTCACGTGATCAGATTTCTGACAGACGTCACACTTGTTCAAGCGCTCCAGAAGGCAAATATCTCATCGGCCAAGCACGGAGTAGCAACTCGTATATTTAGGCATCCTCAAGGTGACCTGCAAGCATCACAAGGGGGGACTTTGAACGTCACATGGCTGTTGATGCCAGTTGGGACGGCCTAAGTACTTTAGAGACCACTGATCTACGGTGATGTTCACGCACAATCGTTCTGTCGAGTCTGAAGAAGAGAACATAGAGTGAACTGTGTGTGACATGTCCTTGTTGAGGTCAAAGGACAATGGCCAGACAACCACCGTGTGCAGACGACAGTCTCTGAGTGCACTTCAAACCGCAGAACAGTTAAACATTTTCAAAAAGGTAAAATAAAAAAAAAATACTTACCAGAGAGCGCAAGTTTGAACCGCTTCGGGTTTGTCATAGTCAAAAGAAACAAATAATCTTAATTCAGTTTCTAAATATGCAAATGTTTGCACTGCGGGAACCTGCAAGAAGCTCTAGAATCAGTCATCATGAGATAGCCTGAAGAAAGATTAACATGTGCGTGTTTCCACCTCAGCTTTAATTTCCTTCTCAAATATTAAATTTTTTTTTTTTATTTCAAATGAAAGATTTCTGCCGGCTAGTGTCGTCTCAGTATAGAAACGGGCCGAATGACACCATGTATTTGTCCGATCCAATGTTACATAATCATATTTCTATCAGATAACTGATAAGGCATAGGTAGCTCTCATATGTGTCGTGTATAATATAAATCAATATAAAGATTAAACAGATCTATATAATCGTGTCCATTATAATATAGAATAAAATTCCTGCAAGGAGTCACAGAGTCATGTGTTGTATGAAAGCACTCGTGTCTGTTACCATCTCGAGGACTTAGCTAAGCAGGAGGAGGAAGCAGCGGGGAAGGGAAATCTGAGGGACCTGTACATGACGGCAAGGAAGCTAGCTGGAAAATTTCAACAAGTGGATGAACCTGCTAAGGACAAGGATGGCAACGGCCCTCACAACAACAGAAGAACAACTGAGAAGATGGGGAGAACATTTTAATGAGCTGTTCAACAGACCATCACCAGAAGCACCTCTAGACATCCCACCTGCGGACTCAGAGCTACCTATCAATGTTGGAAAACCTAGAAAAGTAGAGATCAAGGGCCAATTCTGGTTCCTATCTTAACCCTCAAGCTCAACCCTTAATCTTAACTGGCCCTCAAAACCAAGTGTTGAGGGTTATTTTGTCACTTAGAAATGGGACACCCCTTAAATGCAGATACGTCTTCAGACTGTAGGGGGCAGAATAACGCGAAAGCTGCGTCCAGTCTGTCAACTCCAAAAAAGAAGAAGAAGAAGAACACATTTACGTCACGATTATTTATTACGATCCGTTTGTCAGTCAAGTTATTAGGTTGTCAGTTAGTTATAAGATGATACTCATACAAATACCACAACCACGGACATATTCAGCTGACAGTTACCACACACCACGGCTTATTGAAAAGTAAACCATAGCGAACGATCGCGTGTCCGCACTGTCCGGCTATTGACAAAAGATCGTAAAATAAATATAAATGTTACGCAACAATGACTTCAGTAATTCATAAAATGGCCATAAACTAAGATAATACAATGGTTTTCATCATTTTTATATCTCTATTAACAAAGAAAATACTTAATTTGTAGCGTACTCGTTTCGCTGCTTTTGGCGCCATCTTTGTTATGTGAAAACACGCCATGCATTCTGGGAGGCCCTTGCTCCCAAGGGTGGTCTCGGAAAATCTCAATATTGAGGGCGATACAGCCCTTAAACTTGCCCCTCAACTTCATTTGAGGGGCAAACAAAGGGTGAATTCCAATTCCTTGTTTAACCCTCAATCTCAAAAATGCGCGCTCCCGCTCGTACAAGTACTGTCCTGATTGTCCGAAAAAATAAGTTGAGGGGCGAGTTTAAGGGCTGTATCGCCCTCAATATTGAGATTTTCCGAGACCACCCTTGGGAGCAAGGGCTACCCAGAATGCATTGCGTGTTTTCACATAACAAAGATGGCGCCAAAAGCAGCGAAACGAGTACGCTACAAATTAAGTATTTTCTTTGTTAATAGAGATATAAAAATTAGCGATCGTTTACTTTTCAATAAGCCTTGGTTGTGGTATTTGTATGAGTATCATCTTATAACTAACTGACAACCTAATAACTTGACTGACAAACGGATCGTAATAAATAATCCTGACGTAAATGTGTTCTTCTTCTTCTTCTTTTTTGGAGTTGACAGACTGGACGCAGCTTTCGCGTTATTCTGCCCCCTACAGTCTGAAGACGTATCTGCATTTAAGGGGTGTCCCATTTCTAAGTGACAAAATAAACCTCAACACTTGGTTTTGAGGGCCAGTTAAGATTAAGGGTTAAGGTTGAGGGTTAAGATAGGAATTGGAATTGGACCTAAGTTTCTGTTGTGAAAGTGAATCGCGATTTCACCCGAGTTCAACGTAGTCCTGAAGTTCAACGTTGCTAGTTTCAGGGAGCAGAAAACACAAGCCTCCAGCAGCAAAGGGGAAGATGCCATATACCAGCATAGGGATGGTGTGATGGTAGACGCCCAGGAGTCTGATCAGTGGAGCGATGATGCCGGCTACACAAGCACACATGGAGTTCAGGCCTACACCATTCTGTCTGCAGATAATGACCACATCAAGAACATCAAGTCCAGAAAATATGTATATATATTTCTACACAATGACATCTACATTTCACCTCAGAGACGTCACCTACTTTACCTTAAAACAGTAGGGTATAGTTCTGCAGTATAAATATAGAGTATGGCGAAACAGAGAGTGGCAGCAAATTTTCCTACTACAGCTATGACTGTGACCACCACAGGAAGATCTAGAGGAAAAAGGGGTCACATTGTCACAAGACATTTGATATTTGCAGATGGCACCTGATAGTATGTGACATATTTATTACCCTCTGGAATAACAAGCACCCCAAGACAAGCAGAACCTCCAAAAAATAGGGCCCCTGCTTGAGATTTTCTCCTCCCAAAGCGCTGGATTAGTGGCACACAGCCCAGATATGCAGGAACTTCTGCTAGACCAAAGATGAACTGTGTGATGTAGATGTCCAACCCAAAATAGCCAACATTCAGGCTCAGTCCATAGTACAACAGACTTGTTGCAAACCTATGACGTGGGAGACATTATCGTCAGTGACGACACAAAGGCAGTGATGTAGAAGAGAGAGAAGATTGTGATTGAAATGAACTCACCAGATGCAGCACATGATGAGAGCACGCTTTCTCAGATATGAGATTCTGAAGATGTCCACCATGCTTCTTCTCTCAGATGTTTCCACAATATCCAGCTTTTAGATGTATTAGTGTATATTTCAAAGCATTGTCATATTTTATTTTATTTTATTCTTGAATGTCACTCACCTGATTCAATAAGTCTTCTGGGACCTTCCTCCCATTCACCTTAGCTGCTCTCTGGATCTCCTTGATGGCCTCCTTCTTCTTGCCCTGAGTGATGAGCCAGCGAGCTGACTCTGGAAGAATCCTAGGTCACATGACATTTACAGTGGTATGCAAAAGTTGGGGCACCCCTGTACAATTTCATTATTTTCCTTTATAAATCATTGTTGTTTGAATAAGACATTTCAGTTAAATATATCATATAGGAGACAAACACAGTGATATTTGAGAAGTGAAATAAAGTTGATAAGATTTACAGAAAGTGTGCAAGAATTATTTAAACCAAATTAGGCATGCGCATAAATGTAGGCACCACAAAAGAAAATAATTGTGCATCATTCTTTTGCAGAAATAACAGCCTCTAAATGCTTCCTATAGCTTCCAATTAGAGTCTGGATTCTGGCAGAAGGTATTTTGGACCAGTCTTCTTTACAAAACATCTCCAGTTCAGTCAGGTTTGATGGTTTCCGAGCATGGACAGTCCACTTTAAATCACACCACAACTTTTCAATAATATTCAGGTCTGGGGACTGAGATGGTCATTCCAGAACCTTGTATTTGTTCCTCTGCATGAATGCCTTAGTAGATTTTGAGCAGTGTTTAGGGTCGTTGTCTTGTTGAAAGATCCAGCCCTGGGACACAACTTCAACTTAGTCACTGATTCCTGGACATTGTTCTCCAGAATCTGCTGATATTGAGTGGAATCCACGCGACCCTCAACTTTAACAAGATTCCCAGTCCATGCACTGGCCACACAGCCCCACAGCATGATGGAACCACCACCAAATTTTACTGTAGGTAGCAAGTGTTTTTCTTGAAATGCTTTGCTCTTTTTCCGCCCCTTGTTTGGCCCAAATAACTCTATTTTAGTTTCATCAGTCCACAGCACCTTATTCCAAAATGAAGCTGGCTTGTCCAAAAGTGCTTTCGCGTACATCAAGCGACTCTGTTTGTGGCGGGTGCAGAGAAAAGGCTTTTTCTGCATTACTCTTCCATACAGCATCTCCTTGTGTAAAGTGCGCTGAATAGTTGAACGATGCACAGTGACACCATCTGCAGCAAGATGATGTTGTAGGTCTTTGGAGCTGGTCTGTGGGTTGACTGTGACTGTTCTCACCAACCTTACCCTCTGCTTATCTGAGATTTTTCTTGGTCTGCCACTTCGGGCCTTAACTAGAACTGTGCCTGTGCTCTTCCAATTCCTCACAATGTTCCTCACAGTTGAAACTGAGAGCTTAAATCTCTGAGATTGCTTTCTGTATCCTTCGCCCTAAACCATGATGTTGAACAATGACTGTTTTCAGGTTCAGAGTTGTTTTGAGGCTCCCGTGTTGCCACTCTTTAGAGAAGATGCAAAGAGGAGAAACACTTACAATTGGCCTCCTTAAATACCCTTTTTTCATGATTGGATTCGCCTGTGTATGGAGATCAACGGTTTTATTTCACTTCTCAAATATCATCTCCTATATGATATATTTAACTGAAATTTTTTATCCAAACAACCGGTGATTTATAAAGGAAAATCATGAAAATTTACAGAGGTGCAGAAACCACTGTATATACAATTTCTGCAACATAAATTTGAGAAACATGAATATGGTATGCTGACCAGTAAAAGATTCCCAGGACGATGATAACGGGGCTGAAGAGCACCAGCTGCAGGGTCCTCCAGTTACCGACCAAATAGGCAACTCCAGATATTATCATCAGCCCAAGAGCAACAGAAGAATGGCAGATTGTGGTACACAAAGCAAACTTGGAAGATTCAGTCCATTCTCCACCTTCAGATCAATAGAACCAAAGTGTTAAATCACACGACTCACTGCGTTGATCGCGTATGAAAAACTGGAACGAAACGAAACACTGCAGGGACTTCAGAGTGATGTCAACCAACGGAGGTTCTCCATCTATCCGATTTAATTTCATTTATTGGATTCAGTTTGAGAGGACACGTGCCTGTCTGAAAACTACAAGAAAAAGAGAGAACTAATAATAAAACAATAAAGAACAAATGAATTATTGCTGTTTTAATGCACTGGTTAATCAGCATTAGCTCTGTTAGTGTATTTAAGGTATAAAAAATAAAAAAAGTATAAATTAATGGTATTAAACCAAGTATAGATTTTTAAAATGGCTTCGGCACCCCACAGTGGCAGCACCAGATATTACACTGTTATGAACAATGGTTTCTGATTGTGCATATTAGACTTACCGATGACAAATGCAGTATTCAGAATACCAGATACTGCCACGCCACTTAAGAATTTGAGGAGAATATAAACATAGATGTTGGGTGAGAAAGCAGCAGAAACATCACACAGCAGCAGCTGAAGGTGTGAAAGGAGGACCACGAAGCGTCGGCCGAACCTGGACAAAGACACACAAAATGTGTACTTTCAACGTGTATTTTTAATCAATCAGCTACAGTAGAATTGAATACCTGTCGGCCATCACCCCGAACACCAACGCTCCAACCAAAAGACCGGCCATGTAGATGGACTGTGAGACTTCGATCAAACTGCTCCGGTCACACACCAGGTCAAACTGAAGAAAACAGGAAGGAACAAAAGTGAAAGAGTTGCAGGTGGAGACGTCACATTTAGTACCAGAAAAAGAATCTGAATCTGAGCTTTTAAAAGACACGTTAAAAAGGTCAGACTAACACACACCCAGATAATGCTAACGTTTCATATACGTTCAAGTTCAACCACCCAAACTGGACGAGGTGCTGTTGAAATAATGAAAGAAGCTAGCGCGCAGGAGACCTAGCTTATGATTTTTCTATTTGAAGAATGAACTTCAATATTTTAAGTTAATGGATGGTAAAGAGGGACCGTATCTATGTTCCCCAGGTCCTATGTTCCCCGCTTTGTATGTGACCGGGGAACATAGGACCCTTTCTCTAAAAAAGGGTCCTATGTTCCCCGCTTTCACCCAAAAGGACCCGGGGAACATAGGACCCTACCACTTACCCTACCCCTTACCCTAACCCTTTACCCTGGAGCTCCACACCCAGGGTTCCACAAAGTGGGGAACATACAACCTTTTTTGGGAAAAACGGGGAACATAGGACCTGGGGAACATAGGACCCGGGGAACATTGGACCCGGGGAACATTGGACCCGGGAAACAAAGGTACGACCCCGGTAAGGGAGACACAAGACGTTGTCTCAACATGCTAACAGCTCGTTGCTAGCTAAAGCTGTTTTGGTCTGTGATGTAAAAGGTCAACTTGAAAACATCGGACAAGCTGAAACAGTTAGCATAGCGGAGGCTGTGACACTTTGTTCGATAAATCAATTCCTTGCTAGCGCTTGTATCTTGAAACAAGGAATAAAAGTGGGGGTCGTACGTATGTTCCCCGTTTTCCCCCAAAAAAGGTCCTATGTTCCCCACTTTGTATGTGACAGAGGAACATAGGACCCTTTTGGCGAACAGCGGGGAACAAAGGACCCTTTTTTTAGAAAAAGCGGGGAACATAGGACCCGGGGAACATAGGTCACTCTTGTCTAGGTCCCATATAAGTGCAATCTCTTCCTGGTTTACAATAAGCAGCTCGACTATTTCCATCAACTTCAAACGACTTCGTAGTTTGGCCCTAATCCTCCGTGGTGTTTAGGGACAAATTGTAGAATTTAGTTTTTAGAAGTTTTCCCCTTAACAACTTACTGGAAGTTAAGGAGCTGGCTGATATTTTAGGGGAATAGATACAATGTATTGTATTGTGCGGTAATGTACGGCGTACATATAAATAATCACGCAGCATAGACAAAGCTTAAAGGCGCCATATGTAAGAATGTGGCCAAAAACGGTTACTACATTCAAATAATTCAAAATACCGAGGTCTTTTAGGTTTCGTTTTCTGACGTAACTGGCAACCCGTGGTTGCTCGGCAGCTGAGACTCTACTGACTGCAACAATCGGTAGACGGCAGTAGGTGGCGCCACATGCCAAAACATAACATAATAAAACATATTTTTTTTAATGCAGATATTTTGTCTGTACTGTTGTTGATGAGTTCAGTTTGTTATATGAACATTATTCCTGAGTCTCTGTGACATATTAGGAGGATTTTATGGCCAGTTGCTTTAGATTTATTACATAATGCACCTTTAATTTAACTGTGTAAAAAAATGTACATTTAATTTGTGCTCATAGTGACTGATCTCCTTGTTGTGCTGAAGAGTCACACTCCGTACACCATGAGCACCATGTTAACGCTTTAGTTGGCTCAGGCCCTCGTCAGTTATATTCTGTATAAATGGATCATAACAGGTACACAGCACCTAAATTTATGAAATTTGGTAGGTAGATGTACGTCACACACACATCTACATGATCCATTCACACAACAACCTGTTCCTACTGAATCCAAACATCGTTAAAATTGTACTCTTACCTCAGTCACAATGCTGGAAGCACCTTTGGGCGACTCATAAAAAGATCCGTTTATGCATCCTGTCGTCGTGTTAACCCCAAACGCTTCAATGGTTTCCAAATCCACTGGTGTGAACATTTCACAGCTTTCATATTTCCCATCGTCGTTCACAGGAACGGTGAGATTTTTCTGCCTCTCCTTTGTCAGGTTGGTCGTTTGGGCCAAGATCCAGTCAGTGTCGCAGTGATGTGGGAAGTCCATACCTATGAACACCTGACTGATCAGATCAAAGGTTACAAAGATGGTGGTGACGAATAACGCGGCAACTAAACGTTTTTGAAATAAACCAAACTCCCCAATCTCCTTCAGGATCTGCTCAAAGGTGCTCATGTTGGTATCTGTTCGTCCTCAAAGTGCCGCAGTCACATAGAGTCTCTGAGGGACAACACTGAGATCAGTATAATATCTCCGTGCCTCAGGCAACTGAACTCTCTCTGTAATGATGTGTACTGTTAAACTGGAACGTTTGAATTTTCATTAACATCCCAATTTCGTGACCACAAGAATGGTGTCGAGCGCTCGGGGTTTTCGAGAAGCTGAAGTGAGAGTAAGACGTTCAGAGGCGATTCTAGAGTCTGTAGGGGCCCTGAGCAAAAACTCCCAGGGGGCCCATCCTTCCAACCAGCGTTCATCACCATTATGTTACAAATAATCTGACACAAAACGAAAAACTTTTTTTTTTTTTCCAATAAGAATGAAATAACATGGAAAAACCCTGTAATTGAAAAGTATGTGAAAATATAAATGTAAATAACAATAAAATACTATAAATAGCTTCTTTTTTTTTAAAACTATATAAACTTAGTAAAGAACCCACACTATAAAACAATATAAATATATACAACAATAAAATACTGTAAATAACTGAATGACTGCAATATCTCAAAGGGGTTTCCTGAGATATTGCAAATTGGCCATTGTTGTTTTAGGAGGACGAGGAGGCGTAAAAACAGCCCTCGGGCTCCAAGTGTCGGGGGCCCTTTATCGGCCCGGGGCCCCAAGCAGTTGCCTGCCTTGCGTGTTCACAAGCTGCGCCACTGTGGACGTTACACCTATTCAATCATGATGGCGCTGCAGCGTCGTCTCTGTGAAGTTCACACCATACGTGTTCATTCGTTACGAGCACAATAAGAACGGTGCGTGTTCAAAAATAAACCCGTCAAGTGCTAAGAGGCAGCTGATGTGCCCGTTGTTTTATTGATTAAAAATAATCAAGAGGAACATGCTTTTTTTTTTTAACTGGGAAACAATCAAAAAAAAACGGAGCAAATGAAAATGCAAAGAGGTGGAAAATTGAAATATTTTACAGCCTCGATGAGTTGACGTCTGGACAAAAGATTCCCCCGCGTTTTCCTCGGTCATCTGCTTCGATGGACAACGTATAAACCATGAGATCTTCGGCTCTATCATTCCATACAACACACACACACACACACACACATCCCGTCCTTGTCCGCTACAGACATTTAATGGCACCAAATACTGCAGTTTCAGTAAAATTGGGGAGTTTTTGCTGACGTTGTCGATCTGCTTTGAGGAGATGACAGGGTCAAAAACACCTGCGTTTCTTTATTTCAGGAATCTCCACCAGTGACACAAAGCACACATGTCAAAAATACACAGAAAATCTGAATCAAAAACCAAAAGAAAGAAAGAAAGAAAAAAAAAAACACTTGGTCATTTTCAAATTTAAGGCTAGCGTAATTTTTTTTTTTTTTACACATTTAACATCAAAAGACAAAAAGATTTCCTCTCGACATTTTTGTCCGCAAGCAAAAAAAACAAAAAAACAACAACAAATCATTCAATATGGCATCCGGAGAGTCACGACGTCGTCGCATCATCAAATCAAAACAGTTCAGCTCGTGCTGACGACGAGGTTCACATTCATGACATACAGTAAAGTGAAGGTTTGTCCTGCAATATGAGGGAAGTCAAAGCCAAATTTGATTTATTTTACTTATTTTTTTGCAGCGTTGCCATTGCCTTCCTTCACGCAAGCGCTACAACCCACCTTCGTGTCATAGGACAGAGAGAGAAACAAAGGCCAAGAGTGAAATTACCCAGTATAAAAACAAACCAATGCCAAATGTCACTATTTACACACTCGAGGTCTCATCGTCCTCTTCATCCACATCATCAACAAATATGCACTTTAGTCTTTTTTTACTGTTAAGAATTTGAGTCGATGATTCCAAACACACATAAAACCAAGACCGACGCAGACATCTGCTCATACGCGTGCGCACAAGTGTGTGTGTGGTTTCAGCTGCAGTCAAACATTAAATCATTTTAAATCATTCGTCACGAGAAAAATAACGAAAACAGGCTGATTTTTTTTTATCTGATACATCATTTCAGATTAGAAAGATGTAAATCACTAAATTTTACAGAATTTTGGCATGGGGGTCAGGTGTGAGGACGAAAAATGCGATATTAGCATAGTTCCCGGGCCCGCAAGTCGCTCAAGGGCTCTACAGCAGCGCCCCCTAAGGTGAAAACGGAGGCAAAATTGAGTTTCACCAAATGTCACGAAACTTGGTGAGAAGATATTATGGAACAAGACGAACAAAAAAGTCAATCGTAACCATGGCCCTAACTCAACAGGAAGTCAGCCATTTTGAATTTTGACAATTTTGTCTGAGTGTGCGCCAATTTTCTACTAGCTATTATTATTGTCATATCAGAACAAAGAGCCTGATTATTTTCTGTATTTTGTTGTTATTTTTTAAATACATAGTGATCAGGGAGCCTCAATATTGTACCGACTGTCAGTTTTCCTTCATAAAAATGAGGTCATGGTAATTTTAGTTGCTCATAAACTTTTATATTGTTTTGAGTAAAATGTGTAATTTAGGAACAAATAAGCTAGAAACCGCAGTTGACATTATGAATTATTCTTCATACTATTAATGGTAATATTATTGACAATAAGAAGAAACTTATTATTTAGAGATTTCTTAACTGTCGGCGGGAGTTTACACATTTCTGTAAAAGATCAGCACATTTTAAGCCTGCAGAGAATAAAATAAAAGTCTAAAATGTTTGCCGCCAGCACCTGAGACCACATTTTGTACAAATCAGGGGACAAATTAATGCTCCATATAGTGAGGAGGAGGAGGGAACTCCCCCGTCACGTGCATTCAGTAGTTCTTATGAATATAAGGCATTGTTACACTGACTGGGATTTAAAATGTGTGTTAGTTGAGATTGTGCAAATGCATCACACATGACGAGAGGAAAAAAAGAGGGGAGACCAGAACGGGAGACGAAAAACCTGTTACTCGCATCCTTCTGCGTTCACACTGTAAACTTTTTTGTTTTTTTTGTTTGTTTATCTTTGAGCGATTCTCATACTGTACGTTTGTGATACTTCAAGCCGACCACCGAAATTTCAAAGTACAAGTCGACACTGTGTTATCCTATGGGTGATAAACATGATACTGTTTCTTTGGCAGTAGTGGTTTCTTTACAGCCATAGAAAGAAAAAGAGAAAAGAAAATGCTGATCTATATATATATATACACATATATATATACACATACATAGGTACATATATATGTATGTGTATATATATATATATATATATATATACACATACATACATATATATATATATATGTATGTATGTGTATATGTATAAACATATGATTTTTTTTTAATTTTCACATTTTTTAGGCAAGTCACGGTTCCAGGTAGAACAACAGTTTAACTAATGCTGAGCTGAGCGAAGCCCATGAGTTTGACGTCGTCGGGTATTTCAGATCCCTCGATTCCAGACGCCTGTGGGGGGGAAAAGAAAACCAGCAAAACACAACTGTAATGACTCACACGACAATTAAATGAAGATTAAATTATTGATTTACACCAAGCTGTTGATGGAATTGTTCCGTAACAGCACTCACCAGTTTAAAAGTGACGTTTTTATGGCCTTGAGGTTCATCAACTATTTTCTGCAAATTTGCAGCAACTGAAATGGAAAAACAGAAATATTATTCATAATCTATATCTGACTTCCATTTATCCCTAAATTAAGCCTAACAATTCAAATCTTAGCCCTCCACTTCACCAGTTATTCAGAAATGAGGTTCTATCTCATTAGGACCAGGATTTGGACAGGAAAATAAGTCCACGTCCACATGGAAACGGCACAAAGCAATGTTCTTTTTTGCCGTTTTCAAAAAAGTTCCCCCATAAAGAAGGCATTGACTCAAAGCACTGTAGTACATATGCTAGGACCGCAAGTGGCGCTGTAACATTACACCAAAAACAGAGAAGAAGACATTGTACACGTTTCAGATATAAAAACAGAAATGGAGACAGAATGACCTGAGGCAAAGGAAAGAAGAAAAAAGTTTATGTTTCGTGCAGTTTCCGTGTGAATATTTAGCGACTTTAGCAACTACCGACAAATCTACTGACTTTTTGTCATAAAACTAAAGACTTTCTGACTATGTGGGGAACAATCATTGATCCGTTTTGTTTATTCAAGTATAAAATAGGTTTTGTTTTCGCCGCTCTTTATTTTACGTTTCAACAGATTTTTCACCCCTGTGTGTGTGAAATATCTAAAGACAGGACGTGTTCTTGTGATATGATCTAGTGTTTTTTTTTTCAGACTAACTTTAGTTTCTTTACATTGACGGTAGTTGGTGACACTGTCAACACAATCTCCACACAACACAAGACAATGAACGACAGCGCAAGTGAGAGCTGGGGAATGTCAAATTCTTAGACTACACAGAAAGGCGAGGCTGCCGTTTTGAGATTTTCACACTCTAGGAGACGTTCTCAAAAAGTACCGATTCAGGTCCCCTAAAACTGGTTTCCGTGTGGACGGCCTTCCCGAGTATTTGATCCGGTCTCTGTCTCGGTTAGACCAAATTGTTGTGGAAATTCTCTGCGAGAGCTAATCTTTTATACCAAAACCTATACCTTTCACATTTGTCTGTTGAAGGGGTCTGCCCCTCCAGGCCGTGCTTTCACAGGCCTTTGTCCACTGCAGGTATCAGGCCCCCCACAGAAGTATCCTGCATGATGTTGTAGTTAGGTGCAAGTTGAGTCTAGACATCCGAATTTGAATACAAAAAAGGACCTATTATCTTGTGTTAGGAAGGACTCTCGCTCTGAGATAAATAAATTGAATTTGCCATTACAGCAGATGCTCAATTTCAAAATGATGGGATTGGGATTGAGGGCCCAAAAAATGGTGATAGGGACATCCGTAACGTGAAAGTTCTGAACCACTGACCTATTACTAAGTCCCTCCCGTCCACGAGGCCTGCTGACACCAGCTCTTGGGACACGCCGTCTGCTGTGTCTGAAAAACAAACGGAAAAAGGTCACGACACACCCCTAACCCTGACCCTAACCCTAACCCACACAGAAAAACATGAGCTTAATAAGTCCAACACCGCTCTGGTTCCTGATGCCGAGTCAAAATGGCTCTGAGACTCAGTTTCAAAACTCCCCCACTGCCACAAGTAATGAACTCAGACCTTGGTTTAAGACAATAATGAAAATAATCAAATAAAGCACTTACCTCTGCCTGGCATGAATTCAAAGCGGATGTCATTTAGCTCCTTCTTTGAATTTCTGAAGATGTAAAACAGACAAAAACCAGACCAGAGTTTTTCAAAGAATATTTCCTTCAATATTCATAGGCAGATAAAACACACACACACACACATCTCAATTAAACTGTTATGTAAGCTAATACTAAAGCCATGTAGTTTATGACTGTATGTGACCTTGAGTATACAGTACAACAGCACTAAACTGCATAATAAAAAAAAAATTACATCATGTACACTGACAACACACATAAAGAGATAGTGTTTGATTTGCATATGTAAACATACCTTAACCTTAATACCAAACTAATAGGAGCCTGAACATCTCCTGAAGTGGCTGGAGCCTGGAACATGGACAAAAACAGTTGTAGTTAGTGTTTTAAAGTTTATAAAAACGTAAGAAACGTGAATTCGAGATTTCCAGTCGAAGCACATGACAGATTACAGACGGACCTGTGAGGGTGCAGCACAAGCAGCAGTGGGTACACTAAGTGTGGCAGACGTCGCCTGGGCAGTGGATTGAGTGTTGACTGGTGTGGGCTGCAGTGGAACCTGTCCCGCAGCCTGAGGTAGCTCCACCTGACCTGCAGCCGGTGGCTGGAGTTGATTACTCGAGGGCTCGGGAGTCTGGAACACCTACAAGGAGACGTTTCATCAAACCCTTTCTCATTATACACTACCGTTCAAAAGTTTTGGGTCACTTAGAAATGTCCTTATTTCTGAAGGAAAAGCCTTTTTTTTTTTTTTCAATTAATGTAACATTAAAAAATTAATCAGAAATACACTCTATACATTGTTAATGTGGTAAACGACTATTCTAGCTGCAAACTGTTTTTTAATGGAATGTCTACATAGGTGTATAGAGACCCATTTCCAGTGTTCTAATGGTACATTGTGTTTGCTAATCGTGTTAGAACTCTATTGGATGATTAGAAAACCCTTGTGCAATGATGTTAGTACAGCTGAAAACAGTTTTGCTGCTTCTTTATTTGGAATAAAATCATTATTTCTAATCTTGTCAATGTCTTGACTATATTTTATATTAATTGTGCAACTCTTTTGATGAATAAAAGTGTGACTTTGAATTGAAAACACAAACAAATTGTATAGGTGAGTCCAAACTTCTGAGCGGTAGTGTAGATAACAATTACTAATAGTTAACGACGTGTTAATGGAGAGAAACAGGGCTCTGTTTAAATCTCTGTTCATTCCATGTCACGTTTAATCCTTAAAATAAGGCGGCTGATTTATTCAAGTTCATTGCAGGACAAAAATAAGCCTTTCAGAGGTTAATTGGACGCTCTAAATTGCCCCATAAGTGTGAGTGAATGGTTGTTCGTCTCTATATGTCCACTTTGTACCCCTCCTTTCCTCCCCATGACCCTCATGTGTGGTTAAATAATCATTGAAGACTCACCTCTGAGTTCTGTGATCCCTCCTTCACTCTCGGTGACTGTTGGAAACAGATTAAAAGAGGCAGTGAGTCAGAAGAGGGTTGTTTTGGGGGGTTTTTTCGCTGTCACTCTTTCAGCAAAAAAAGCAAAAACTGCACGCATGGATGCAAAAGCACACAAGGAAGTGAAAGAGGTTGTCAGGTGGAAACAGCTCTACTCGTCTACTTGCCTCATTTATCATCCACTCAGTTCACGGTTATCTCTTTACAGGTGATTACAGTGATATCGGTAATTCAGTAAGAAAAGAGATATAAGGTGCAACTACTGTTGAGTGGTGCTGATGTGTCTTTAAAGATAAGTTATGTCTGCTATCAGGACGTCAGGTTAAATCATGTGCTGCTAACTGAGTGGTAAACGAGGCATAATCTGGAGTAAAATTTTCCCTTTAAGTTTTAGATTTGAAAACCTTAGAAGCAGAGTAAGTCAGAGGAAAGTTAAAAACAGCAACGTAGAGAAGAACAGATGCCAAAATGAAGACAAACTGACAAAAGTGACTGGTATTCAGGTTGAAATATGATTATATATCAGTTTTCAGTTCAGTTTGCCAACACGTAGCCAGTAGCAAAGCAGCAGGAAAGCAGCAGAGCTGTTTCAAAGAAAACAATTTGAATGCCTCGATGATGATTGGATCAAACATCCGAAAACTTAAAAAGGACGATGGACAATTTGGCTTGTGTTGATTAAAAGTCGATTAATAGTAAAATACATGAAAACAAAGCAATTTAGAAAAAAGAAGTTGAAATACAGATGGCTTCCAGGAAAGGTAACTCTCACTTTTATTAGTGTATAATTATAGATATAGACATCCTAGGCCCTAAATTATTAGAGCTGAAACTAACGATTAAAGTCTCGATTAATCGTTTGGTCAGTGTTTGTCAAACAAATGCTCCACAAACCAAACGTATTCTTTGTTATGTGGAGCAAAGAAATGAAGAAAATATTCACTTTTAAGACACTAAAACAATCAGAAATCTTGTTTTAATCATGAAAAAGCTTCAAACCGATTAATTGATTAACTTAGTAATCGATTAATAATCGATTAATCGTTTCAGCTTTATAAATTATACAGCTTAATGGCGCCATATGTAAGAATGTGGCCAAAAACGGTTACTACACTCAAATTCAAAATGAGGTCTATTAGGTTTTGTTTTCTCCGCCATTGTAACTCAGATCTGGCATCCCGTGGTTGCTCGGCAGCTGAGACTATACTGACTGCAATGATTGGTAGACGGCGGTAGGTGGCGCCACATGCCAAAACATGATGTCAAAACATAAACATGATTTGCAGTCTGCAAAATATTTTTTTTTTTATGCAATTTATTTATTTTGTCTGTACTGTTGTTGTTGGTGAGTTCAGTTTGTTATATGAACATTATTCCTGAGTCTCTGCGACATATTAGGAGGATTTTATGGCCAGTTGTTTTAGATTTATTACATAATGCACCTTTAAATGTTGTTGTTTTTTGTAAAAACTATCACTAAAATGTGCTAAATGTCTTCTCAGACAAACCCATTGCACAACTTAGTCTGGTGATTGCTCGTCATCTCCTGATAAAGTAAACGTGTAAGCTGGTTAAACAACTCACTTTAAATCAAGTTTATCTTCCGTACAATTACATTAAATGTGTTATATTTAATTATTTAATTAATTTAGCCAAATGAGTGCACATATTTTAGTGTATTATAATAGCGTTGATGTATTTAAATGTCTAAAACAAGCCTGCAGAGAGAGTACTTCCGTGTTAGGGGAACGCCATCTGTATTTATGAGACAAGTGAACAACCCTGGACGCAGGCAGCTCGAGTGGGTAGGAGAAGCGCACTTGACGCCTGGGGGCGCTAACAGGCTTCACCTGCTGCTCCTTGGCCATCAGACAGAACACACACACAAACACACACACACATGGAGGGAGACTCAGTGGAGAGGCAATGGACAAACATGCTACAGCACAGACATGAAAATGACACGTGTAAAACAAGAGTCCGGCGATTCAAAGGGACGAGAACATGTGGGCTGTACGGTTACAGTACATCAACAACAGTGTTAACTGTGTGTGTGTGTGTGTGTGTGTGTGTGTGTGTGTGTGTGTGTGTGTGTGTGTGTGTGTGTCGGGCTGTTGCGGGTGCATCTCACCCTTAAGGCAGCAACAGCAGCTTTGCCCTCCTCACTTTCTTCATCCAGCTCGTCGTCGCTCCATTCCCATTCTCCATCCTCCGTTTTATGTAGCCGCCCACTGGAACCTGGCACTCGACGTACCTGACAAACAATAGTACCCGTTACAGCTGCTGCTCTTATATATTTACTTTATCTGTCTATATTTTAATAATTTAACTATTTTTGTATCATTTATTGCTGCCATTTTACACAGTTTGTGTCCATTTCTTTGTATTTTATGTTTTTAATATGTGTCTTGCAGCAAAGAGAGCGTTACCAACTAAATTTCTTTGTGGAAGCACAATGACAATAAAACGTCCTTATAGTGTATCGTTGCGAGTGACCTGGAAATTTAAAGGTCCAGTGTGTAAGAATTAGTGACGTCTAACGGTGAAACTGCAGAGTACAACAAATGGTGGCCTCTGCGAAACAAGTCCTTTGTTAAAAGTACATATAAACGGCCTTTAAAGTGATTATACACTTATAATAATTGGTAGTACATTCAATTTCTCCCAATAAATCACACACTGGAGCTTTAAAGTGTTTTTAAACCACCCTAACTAATTGATATTATGCTTGCTCTTACCCTTTTTGACCTCTCCGTTATTGTCGGCGCCCTCTGAAGTAACTTCTCATTTAAATACTCGTGGGTCTATGAGAAAGAGAAGAAGAAAAATTAAAGCCTTTAACATCAAAAACACATTTTTATGTCATATAAAAATATATTTAATATATTCATATAAAAAAAGCCTACTTTGAACCCCACAGTCCCACTGTAAAAGTGATTTTAGTTGATATCAATCATACTCTCTTGATGAAGAGCGAAAAGATTTCCTAGCCTGCCCCCTGCTGGACATACAGAATATTGGGGGGGATTCCTTCTGACCAGCAGAAGCAACCAGGCTGTATTTGGGTCTGTGTGACTCGATCAGCCATCAATGTGGTTGCTCCAGCTGCTCGAGATCAACTGCCTCACCTTTGCCTTCTGTTAGAAACAGATCTGCACGGCTGATGATGATGAGGAGGACATTTAGAATGAACTCATATTTGTGTACTAAAGAAAACCATGACATAAAGAATATGCACACACAAAAAATGTCTCAGAAGCAGAGGGAGACATGAACGCATACCTTTGCTTTCTGAAAGAATTTATGCTTCAACAGCTCTGAGGAAGTTGGCCTGAAAAACAAACAAAAACAGCAATAATAACAATGAATTAGCTTTTATAAACCCAGAGACAGACATTGTGACATTATGTTTCGCAGAACCACTGAAGCATTAAGTGAAAGTGTTCAGATCAATAACAAACAATTGTGTGCCGTTGCATCCACACTGTACAATTACTACACAGCAAACATAACATACAAGAATTATTGATGATCAAAAAGCAGTCCAGCTGGCACCTTTTCTCTGGGTCCTTTTGTAGACACATGGAGATCATCTTCCTGAAGGACTTTCCATATTTCTTCACCATCTCCTTGTCCGTGATGCCGGTCTCCAGGAGCGGGGGGTCGTTCTGCAGCGTCAGCATCAACACCTGCAAACACACGATAAATGTCCAATAGGGGTGGGGGGGGAAATCGATTCACATAGGAATCACAATTCTAATCATCCATGATTCTGAATCGATTCATAAACTTCAAAAAGTTTCTATTTTGAAAAACCACACAAAACACCAGTTTGTGTTATTTGTGCACAGTTTATTTTTGTAACTTCTGGGAGAAATAGGTAGCTAGTCTAATGTTTTATTTATGCAAGTTATTTTTTTGTACAGTAAGTAAGTTTTTATTTGTTTTGAATGAATAAATGTTAACTTTTGTCTTAAGTTTGCCTTTGTGTGATTACATTATCACATTATCGTATGCAAACTGTATTGTTTTGATGCCATAATTTGCCTTAACACATTGCATCAATTTTTGAATCGAGAATCGATCGTGAGCCACCCAAAAGATTCACATTCCTAACGTCCAACATTATTTACTGCACATTTCTATTCAAGTTGAGATTGATCCTGCGTCGTTTTCCTCTCACCTTCATTGGTGGGTATTTGTGATAAGGTGCGGCGCCCGTGGCGAGCTCAATAGCTGTGATTCCAAAACTCCAAATATCTGCTTTAAAGTCGTAGCCCTTCACCTGCAGAGACAGAAATCACAATTACATTTGTTTTCAACACTCTAAATATGAAATATTTGTTCCTAGAAATGTATTAAAACAAATATTGGTCAATTTAAATAAGCGTCTGTGTTTGACTGCTCTGAATAAATAGAAGAAGACAGAAGTTAGGGGACGAGAGGTCGTAGTGAGGTGAAGAAAAAAAAACAACCTGCTCCATGACTTCTGGAGCCATCCAACACGGTGTTCCCACAAACGTCTTGCGCACTTTATTGCGAGTCATGTCACCACCTGTTGCTAGAAAGGCACTGACGCCAAAGTCTGAAGAAAAAGAAAAAGTATGTCAATAACACGACTGCCAAGAAGGTAAACTTTCCTCCTCGGTGCCTCCTGTGCATGAATACACATGGAGGGGTAAATGAGATTGCAGCACGGGAGCAAGTTTAAGTCAGAAGTGACAGGTTTTTGAAAAAGGTGGAGTTGCCTTGCGGCTAAATACCTGCGATTTGCACAGAGCCGTCGTCCCCAAGGAGAATATTTCCAGCCTTGAGATCTCTGAAAGACAAACACATTCATTAAACATAAGTGTCTCGAACGAGGAGCTGTCTGTTCTTCCAAGAGGTAAATTTAAAAAAGTAAAAGGCTCGAGAAGAAATTAAGTTAAAATGTGTGAAAGATTCGTTCATTGCTACAGACTGTGAGTTTAGTATTCAAACACACCCACACACACACTATGATTTTAATTTGTTCAGCTCTGTTCAGCCTCCTCTGGTGGTGATAAGACGATTCAACAGGGAAAAGTGTGTCTGACTGCCTGTCTGCCTCTACACACACACACACACACACACACACACACACACACAAGGTTCGTGATTGGGCATAATGTCCCCACAAGGAAAAATGTCCCCACAAAAAAGGTGTTTTGCCAGTGGGGTGGTCCACACAAGCATAGAAAGACAAGAACACACACACAGAGACGCACGCAGACACATCTACATGCATTTATCACATTGTGGGGACCACATTTGTGATCGGGCATAATGTCTCCACAAGGAAAAATGTCCCCCCAAAAAAGGTGTTTTGCCAGGGGATGGTCCACACTAGCATAGAAAGTGTGGACCATGTTTGGATATAAGGCTTTTTGCCTGCACCCTTTCCCTGCTCTACCACTGTATACTTTCTAACATTCTCTCTAAAAGACGCTGCTTACAAATAATTAAGTCGTGCAGTCATAAAGTTAGGCACTGTAGCTTTAAATCATATTTAAAAAACGTATTTTCTAATGAACCCCAAGGCAGATCATACACATGCACTGACAGTGATTCAAAACAGCCGAGCATTTCACCTTGCTACCAGACGGGGGCAGTGGAGTACAAAGCATGAAGCTTTTATCTTTTTAGCATCACTGAAAATATATATATATAGAGAGTATTCAGTATTAGAGCTTCTAAGAAACAAAGCCTCCTTTTATCATCATATTATTATAATTCAATCCATATAACTCGTGGTTCAAATGCTGTAAATATAAACGTTGGGGTTGGGAAGATTTACCTGGTAATGCTCCATAAAGTAAAAAATAAGAATAAAAGTTGGCTGTTTGGCTTGAGAAGCCCTTTTTTTCCCCACAGCTACAAGCAACAAGTAGAGTCTTAACCAGCAGCAGCCGACTGCAGGGCGCACAATGCACTGAGAGGACTCAAGAGTTTGCAGGTCAGAGTTCACGTGTTTGACTAAATGCTTCTGAAGGGCTGAGAGTGTACTGCACACGGCCCAGCAGATCTCCTAGAGCCAGGAGGAGGGGAGTGGTTAACAGTGAGCCTCAGAGGAAAGAAATGGAACATACAGTATGTGACATATTGGAACCATAGGCTGCAAGCACAAAATGGGGATTGTAGGGGGGAATAGTAAAAGCATCCAGACGCAGGGTGAGATACTACACAGTGTTGATGTGTTTGAAAACTGCTTTTTTCCCCACCGCTTTTAACGTCTACTAACTCATAAAGATCTGGTTTAGATCTGGATAAAGTCAGTGCATCAACACAAGAGTTTGTTCTACTATCCTCTTCTTCCCTGTGGTGATTTGAACTGTACACTTTCATAAGTGTAACCACATGACTGCCTGTTATTGAAATGATATCATTCCTCCCGTGTAATGTCTCATTTATTGGGTGTTTTCGAAGGCTGCAGTCTCCCAATCAAAAGTGTGATGATATTACAGCTGAAACAATGACGCGATGATTAATCAATTACTAAATTAAAGGTGCATTATGTAATAAATCTAAAGCCACTGGCCATAAAATCCTCCTAATGTGTCACAGAGACTCAGGAATAATGTTCATATAAAAAACTGAACTCACCAACAACAACAGTACAGACAAAATATTCGCATTAAAAAACACATTTTGCGGGCCGCAAATCATGTTTATGTTTTGAAATCATGTTTTGGCATGTGGCGCCACCTACCGCCATCTACCAGTCATTGCAGTCAGTAGAGTCTCAGCTGCTGAGCAACCACAGGTTGCCAGTTACGTCTGACCTACAATGGCAGAGAGAACGAACACCTAAAAGACCTCGATAATTTGAATTGGAGGGCAGTAACCATTTTTGGCCACATTCTTACATATGGCGCCTTTACTCGTCAGTTTGAAGTTTTGTTCATGATTAAAACAAGGTTTCTGATTGATTTAGCTTCAGCATCATCATTTCCAGGTTCGACAAACACTGATCGACGTATTTTTTTTAGCATTTTCTGACATTTTATGGACCAAACGGCCAAACTTCAAGTGGCTCTGCAGGTTGAATGGGACAACATCCCCCAGGCCACTATCGACAACCTGGTGATGTCCATGCGTCGCCGGTGTACCACTCTGCGTGAAGCTAATGGTGGACACACACGTTATTGAAGTTTGTGAACTTGGATCATCGACCCCCATTGTGTTCTTCCTGCCATTACTCCAGGACTTTTGTTTTGAAATTGATCCTAATGCTCGCAAATGAAAGCCACTTTATTGATAAAGTTGTACTGTTATTTTTGGATAGTTACTCTGTTTTGTCAACAATAACTACAAGTTTTTCTTCGTGCGTTTATATTTTTGTTGAGTGTATAAAATAAAGATTTTTTTGGGTTGACTTACAGCACCGTCCATGTCGTCTCTAAACTGTGGGGAGAGAGACTCCTGTCCAGTACATGTGGCATTTATGCATTCATATCTCGTTGAGGTCAATTATGTAACTGCCAGACAAGGGAGAGGATGCAGAGGATGGTCAAGGGTGTATGAAAAAGGGACAAAACAGTCTTTGCTTGTGGCTTTAAAAAAAAAAAAAAAAAAGAGAGAAAAAAACCCAGTCTGCTGACGTAGAGACAACTGTGCTTGGTGGCTCACCCCACTGTCAATCTGAAGCTGCTCACATAACAGCGAGGTGACATCAGGTAATGTCGCAGTGTCTTCACCTTTTCTAGCACTCACTTCGATCATCCCCGCCAACCTTTTGGTGTTAGCTTGCACAATAGCGGACAATTTATAACTCGTAATTTGAGATGCTGCTTTTTAAAGGATGCGACGGGTGAACAAGGCATGTCTGAGAGGATCCCAAAATACTTTGTTTGCGCAACCCCTGATTCAGGGTTTAGCACGGGCCAGAGGTACTACACTACCGTTCAAAAGTTTAGGTGTCCTTATTTTTGAAGGAAAGGCACTTTTTTCAATGAATATAACATTAAATGAATCAGAAATACACTATATACATTGTTAATGTGGTAAACAACGACGATTCTAGCTGCAAACGTCTTGTTTTTAATGGAATATGTACATAGGTGTATAGAGGCCCATTTCCAGTGTTCTAATGGTACATTGTGTAAAAAACCCTTGTGCAATTATGTTAGCACAGCTGAAAACAGTTCTGCTGGTTCTTTATTTAGAATAAAAATGATTTTTTCTAATCTTGTCAATGTCTTGACTATATTTTCTACTCATTTTGCAACTCTTTGGGTGAATAAAAGTGAGAGTTTTAATGGAAAACACAAACTTTTGAACAGTAGTGTATATTGTGAGTAAAGCCTTGACCAATTACCCCCAAGATCTGCTCACTTATTATCTCACCCTTTCATTTTCGTTTGCAGAAAGAGGAACAGCTAGTGAAGTGAGGAATTTAAGCTTGTACATCCATTGCAGCTACTGTATGTGATGAGAGAAACACCCCAAGGTTTACAAACTTATCTTAATGAGAGGATAATAAAAGTCAATATCTATTGATATGTAGGCCAAGAACACAACTCTCCAATAGTTAGGTATTGAGCAGGAGATGTGTGCTTGTGTGGCATAATTTGTCTTTGTCAGCATCAACAGGAGCCCTGCGGACGTCTTTACGGCCAACTCAGCACGTTGAAGAAAGATCGCGGCGTCTACAACCAAACGAACAACCAAACCCCAACCCTAACCCTAACCCTAAGCCGCTTGCAACTCTGAACGTAGCTCCTTGCGAGCTAAAATGCTAACAATGACATAAAAGTGGGGACTAAATAAAAGAGAAAGAATAATAAGACTCTTTAAATGTTGGATCCTGGGTTTACAAGTCAGTCATCAAGCTCCTTCAATTACCAGGAGTGATGGAGGCGATCTGATTGCATCACTCCTGCATTGATTCAAGATTATGGTTCACTGCAGCACATTGTAATGCTCTGAGTAAAAAAGCTGCAAAGTGCAGACAGTCATTAACATTCACAAGAGAGGAGGAAGAGGAGGAGGAGGAGGAGGTGGTGACACAATGCACCATGTTCAAAGAAATACTGTAGTGGAGAAGGGGTGGAGAAAAAAAACAACCTGCAGTTAAAGTCTAAGCTACCTACTCATCATCATATGCTACAATATTAGGCGAGACATGAATTCATATATTTCTTTGTCGTTGAAACTGATCAAAAACACTGGCCCGATAACCACAAATTCATTACATTTAAACGACGCCTGTGATCCGCCTTCATATTTATGACCAACTGAAATGATACCCAGGCAGTAGCCAGGTGGGGAATAGGCAGGCTATGAAACTGTCCAGGAGATTTACCATTCTCATCTGGCAGCCGCCTCGCACCTTTTAACTCCACCAGCACCACCGAGTCACCTCCTGTGACATCACATCCTGGTGCCAGGGCTCACGGTGCCTCTAAAAGGGCCGTAAAAGAGGGTTTATTGAGACGCCCTGTAGGGAGAAGAAATACCTTGTCCCTTTTAGCCTCAGAAATAGCTTCACTCTGCTCCTATAGTTTGCTTTTTCCATACTGCTGACTGGCACCGTCATCCCTTTTAGAGCTGAAACGATTAATAATCAACGACTAAATTAATCGTCAACTATTTTGATAATCGATCAATCGGTTTGAAGCTTTTTCCATGATTAAAACGAGGTTTCTGATTGTTTTAGCTTCTTAAAACGAATAATTCGTTTCTTTGCTCCACATAACAAAGAAGTCATTCAAACTGAATCATTTTGGTTTGTGGACAAAACAAGACATTCGAGAACATCGTCATTTCCAGGTTTGACAAACACTGATCAACATTTTATGGACCAAACGATTCATCGAGAGAATAATCGTTAGGTTCAGCTCTAATCCCTTTACCAACTGTCTTATTTCCTATTTTTCAATTGTCTCTCAGTGGAAGCATAACTGAAGCCATTATCTGATTATTATTATTATTATTATTATTATTATTAAAACACATGGGAAAAAGTAATATACAGAAGAAAGATATTAGGTTTCAAAATGAGTGGGAGCATGCCACATGTTCTTGAGTCACTTTCTAATCATTAACATAGGTGATTTCATAAGATTCAACACCAAGAAGAGAGCGGTATTCTTCTCTGCTGTCATGTGGATAGTAACTACCTGCTGCTCAACTTAGAGAACCGGTGTCACCTTTGAATCACAGATTTTCCAGGACGCTGTGAACGCGGAGGTGGAGCAGTTTGCCGTCTGGTGGTAAATGTCTCCGCTCGTCGCCTACAGCTCAAAACTGCCAGACTCTAATTGCTTTCCTGCCATCCTGGGCTGGATGGAACGTGTCATGTGATGCTTTTTTTTATTTTCTTCCTCTCTCCTAACTTGTCTTCACCCACTTGACTGATCTCCATCGCCCCGGAGGCTCCGACTCATATGATCCAGCTTACAGGGACAAAACGCACACAACCATATGTGCACAACAAGTTTCAACTGACCTCAGCCTCTTCCCCCCTCCGCCCCTCGCTCAGCATGTCATTGATTTTCAGTGCTCACATTTCTCTTCTTAGGTCACACCTTAAGAAAATGTGGTTTGACAGATGTGATGAAGGAAATACCTTATTATTCATCAGGCAGCAGAGCTATAGGCACGTCAACCTTAAAGTTGCATTATGCAATAAATCTAAAGCAACTGGCCATAAAATCCTCCTAATATGTCACAGAGACTCAGGAATAATGTTCATATAACAAACTGAACTCACCAACAACAACAGTACAGACAAAATATTTGCAGACTGCAAATCATGTTTATGTTTTGAAATTATGTTTTGGCATGTGGCGCCACCTACCGCCGCCTACCCATAATTGCAGTCAGTAGAGTCTCAGCTGCCGAGCGACCATGGGTTGCCAGTTACGTCAGAAAACGAAACCTAAAAGACCTCGCTATTTAGAATGTTGATGTAGTAACCGCTTTTGGCCACATTCTTACATATGGCGCCTTTAAGAATAATCACTTACTTCTCTCCAGCACTGACGGATAACCGTGTCAACAATATGCTGGAAGTGGACACTTTAAAAACGCTGTGGCAGACGTGTACTTTTAATTAACACAGTAATATAAATAGTGTGTATTCTTCATTATCTAGTTCTAATTCTCATTTAAAGTTTCTTTTGGATAAAGCAGTTTTAATTAGAAGGTTAATGAGCCGATAATATCATTGTCTCTCAGCTTCATTTACATGACCGATGACAATACATCCCTCTTCCAAGCCTCGAGTCTTCAATCAAGCCTCTCTGTGTTTTCCTTCATTGGCATGCTATCGAGAAAGCTGCTCAGCACTTAACCAAGCCAAAAACCAATGCATTATTTACACATGTAGCCTATTCCAGGCTCTATGTGTGTGTGTGTTTGTTTGTTTGCCAGTGGGAGAAAAAAAAAGAAGAGGCATATGAAAAACTGAGTGATGAATATTAAATACAGAGGAGGTAGTGTGATGGCTTCTACAGTCACTGTGTTGACTGGGTTCATTGTAACGGGGACTAAATCCCGGTCTTGAAAAAGGCTTAGAAGGGGAACTTTCAGCAACACATTTCCTGTGGCATGCAAAACCTGCCATTGACACATTCCACTTATATACATAAAGTAACTCTTGAAGATTATCAGCTCTGAAGTGGTATGCGGTAAGACTATTTACAGCCGTTTCAGACTCAAAGCTGAGGGTTTGTGTTATGTAACAGGTAGAGGTGGACCCAATCGATTTAGCCGATTAAGCGGCTCAATTAGGACATTTTATCGGCATCAGATGACCCATCCGTGGCTGGTGATGAAGTGAGTGTACATATGGTTTTCTTCTAGTTATTCATCAGAAAAATAACGGTTCTAAATCTCCATCCAATGAAACAATGCAGACTGCTCGTGTGAGTAATGTGGAGTTCACAGGGTACGGAGCTCAGAGGTGCATTCAAGGAACATTGCAAACACACATACATGTGTCACATATGGAATGGTCAGGTATTTCAATCTTTTTAATAATATTGTTTATATGTTATTGCAAATTGTCTTAAAAAAAATATTTTTTATGTTTTTTTGCCATAAATGTAAGAGGCTATCTGCTGATTAATCGGCTATTCGTGCTTCAAACTATCATTATTTAAAAATCCACTATGTATTGACCTCTTGAAACAATGAAAGATAATAAATGTGTTTCATTTAGAAGCCTTCTTTAGTGGTAAACCATAAACATCATTAGTGCTGCTGCTTCTTCTTCTTCTGGAGCACTTGTCGCAGCTTAATTGGTGAATTCTGCAGCACTCGTCTCTTTACAGATCTCACTGATACTGCTGACCTTTAGTGGAGTGGAAAGAGGCTGTCTGAAATCACCACTTGCAGACTACAGTCTGTATCTATAAATGAATGTGCATAGGCTGCTGGAGATTGATGGAGAAGGAAGACATATTTTGTCAAAGGAAAATGGGAAAACAAAATGACAGATGCCACATAACGATGGAGGCGCACATCAGGGCGCTCCCGTCCATTAACTGCCAATATTTGTTCTACATACTTTGAACAGAAGTTCAGGACAATCGATCAAAGGAAACAAACCTCTCGAGACATCTCTATTCACAGCTAGAATTAATTCACTGAAAAAGATGGTGGAAAGTGGAAGCAGCCTATAAATAAACACCCCCAGATTCCTGTGATAGTTAAAGCCTAATCACGTAAAGCACTATGACAGGCATTCAAGAGAAAGCTACTTCTAAGGTGGGAATAGAAAGACCATGATGTGGCAACTTTGTTGTGACTCAGACACTGCAACCAAAACAACTGTGCAGCAGAAAGCACCAAGAAACAGGAGGTATCAGCAGGAATAATGACATTCATTTGCCTTGAACATCAACTGCTGTCTGCTGTGGAGGATAAAGTGCTCGGGTGATTTGTGTCCTACTTGGATTCACAACCATACTCTGCCATAAATATTTCCCTGATTTATACCTGCTGAGGTTCGTTCTACTCAACAGTGTGTGTGTGTGTGTGTAGCCTTGTGAAGGACAACATCAAAGTCTTAAGGGCAAAGGGTGAATTCATTAAAAGAAAAAAAAAAAAAAAAGTGTTAAAAGTTCAAAAGCCACTGGAATCGTTCCATGACATATGGACTTGTTTGGTCCATATGTTTCATCGGTCCAATCTGTGAGCCTGTTGTGCTGATCCAAGGTGAGAAAACCTGATTTACACATTTTGTTCCAGCATTTCTTTGTGCCAATTGTGCGCAAATTGAGAGCAGAAAACAAGCAAATAAATATTGAATGTGTTTCAATTCAGAAGTCATTCATATTGCATGTATATCTACCTTTGGCTTAAATTATTTCACAAGAGAATGACAGTGAGCCATCAACGAGGCCGAGTCTAAACTAATAGAAAATAGTCGAGCACTAAATACAAATTGACTAAATAATAAAACATTTCTTCTCATAATTTAAAGTATGATAAAAGGATATTTAAAGATGCATTATGTAATAAATCTAAAACAACTGGCCATAAAATCCTCCTAATATGTCACAGAGACTCAGGAATAATGTTCATATAACAAACTGAACTCACCAACAACAACAGTACAGTTTTGAAATCATGTTTTGGCATGTGGCGCCACCTACCGCCGTCTACCAATCATTGCAGTCAGTAGAGTCTCAACTGCCGGGTTGCCAGTTACGTCAAAAAAACGAAACCAAAAAGACCTCGGTATTTTGAATTTGAATGTAGTAACCATTTTTCGGCCGCATTCTTACATATGGCACCTTTAAAGGATTGCTCTCAGGGTCCCCCTACTGTTGGGAAACAGCATTGTCCGTTAACATAATTATGTCCGGTTACAACAAGTTGTTGTAATATCAAAATGATCTTGGAGACATCACTTGAGGGTCAAAATCCTACATTGTGTTGTCAATAGTTCTGATTTAATCACAAGTAAATTTAATCTACAGCCATCTATCATACACAGTAACCTATGAGTCATGTGGTCGCACCTCAGCACTGTGTTATTACTGCAATGCTGACAAAAATAAATCAAACATAAAATACACAGACACTGGCATAAAATCGCAATGTTAATGTACCAAAGATGGAAGACCTAAATATTAGTACATCACACAAGTTATACATTTCCGCTCCATAAACGCTGAAGGTGAAACCTAAAAAAAGGCCTCACGTACTTCACCGTGTCAGTTTTATTAGGAGTGGAGGACAACAAGCCCCGTTACCTGTGGATCTGTCCGTTCTTGTGCAGATACTCCAGGCCTTCGAGCACGTCTTTCAACACGGTGGCTATGCTGGCCTCGTCCAGGACGCCTGTCTTGTGTTCACCTCGAGAGATGATGTGCTTGATCACGTCCAGCACGGAGCCTGGCAAAAACAAAACAAAAAAACACCAAGATTGTGAACGCAGAATAAAACTCTAAGCTTCTGGTCTTGATTTTTTAAATCACTGAGAGAGTCACTTTGAGTCAGCCTGGCCAATATCAATCATTTAGCCTCGTCTAAACCAAACGTCTTTATGAAAACACATACTTCCTGGTGGATTGGCAGACATTCGCTCAAGATAATTCCTGTATAATCGTACATTGTTTGGATAAATTAGATGGATGTGGACATAAAAGATGTTTTTCCCCCCAACTGATGATTCAGCTGCATCAAATCGCTTATCCATAAACATCATCATAACCTTTCAGTTTGGCCATGGCACAACAAAGGGAAGGAATCAGAACAATCATCACTACACACACACTCTTTAAAGGGTAAAGCTGTCCTTGTTGTGCAGTCAATGTTTTAGGAGCAGGGTCCATTGATGGTGAATCTGATGACTGGATTTGAGCTCTGGATTTTTTTTTTTTGTTTAAACTTTTTCATTCATTCCACTTCGATGTGAAGCTCACAGCTGGGTTAATCAGATAATGTGGCAAGTTAAAGTCACCATGGCGACGGCCAGAGTCATTTCATTATTCGCTGTTTACAGTGCCGCACTGGGATATGACTCTCGATGACATCATCGTTCCAGTCTCTCTCTCTGCAGTCAAACACACAAATACAAACTGGGCTCAGGAGATATATTTGGACTGTATACTGTGTGTGTGTGTATCTGAACTCAAAGCTTTTCTAAAGCCCAATATATACTCCTACGTCAAGGCTCTCCGTTGGGCTCTGCGTTGTACTTGTACTGCGTTGATGGAGAGCCCAACGTATGGACATATTTTTTATATGTATATATATATACACACACCATGACGGAGAAGCATGAAGGCTTGAGGGGTCTCCGTGGTTACGCAGTCTGAGAAGTATAACGTGGCCTTAAGGAAGTACAGATCTGCAGTAGAGATAAGTGTGCAGGTCTACGTGAGGGGTCAATGGTCAAACTGTCAGTGAATGGAAAACTTGTGCAGGTCTGTTAACCGTCATGTCCGAAAAAAGACAGGTCACCATGTCTTCATCCGTCTACCTCCTGACGAACAAAGGAGCGCGACGCATGAAAAAGTTAAAAAAAACGCTGCCAGTGTATGATTTCCTTTGTGCGACTTTCCAAAGAATAAAGAATCTCTTGTGTGAAAAGAGGTTCAGTATTTGCATTGGGCCACGACAGAAGATTGGGTGACACTGGTGAACGGGGGGGACAAAGGAGAGAAGCAAATAGAATGCCACTTGCCTGACAAGCTTTATTGTGCTGCAGTGACACACAAGCACAAACATCACGCCGCCTGCCACGCTGTCTATCTGACCCTTCCTCTCTTGTTGCTCTCAAACACACACACAGCACTTGTAAACAAAAGCTGGAAATCGCCTTTTCAAGGTCTTGAAAATGCCAACCGTAAAAATTCCACGACTTTAATTGATTGCGTTTTTAGCAACCGTGAGAAGCTAAGGGTGTAAAGATATTTATTTGCTTCTTCACTTCAGACCATCCTCGCCTACGGCGCTCTCAGCTGAGCGCTTGGTGCATTACCCAGAGAGGCCACCTGAGACGAGACAGTGTTATTGCAGAGAGAGAGAGCGAGGCAGAGAAGGAAGGGAGAGAGACGGTGGGTTCAACGAGTTCTTCATGCAGCGCCAGTCGAAAAAATGTGATTCAGCAGCGAGGACGAAGACAGGAGACAAACCTGTTCAAAGAGGAGACAAGGCAGGAAAAGCAGCATGCGAGAGAGATAGTGATGCATCTGTGAATGAGTGAACGCTGGGAAGAAGCTGGAGGACAGCGTGTAGCCTCGGCTCTCTGATGATGTGACAGCGCTTTGAAGCTCAATGAGCGAAGGCGAGCTCGATTTCGCTTCTGATGTTCACCTGCTTGTCTGAGATTGCCGGCGGGAGGAGAAGAAGTGACAAGAAGTGACAGGCGACGATGAGAAAGCCAGTCAAAAAGAGCCCACGTCCCAATTACACGGGAGCTGCAGTCCTAATGGACCAACAAATGAAGTGATTAGAGGATGAAGTGTTGAAGTGGCTAATGTGTTGGACCTTATTCTTGCTCACTTAAGGCCACGTAATGCGTTATCCGACTGCATAACCACGGAGACCCCTCAAGCCTTCATACGCACTGCAATTTCCCGCCCGATCAGTAGGGGTCGCTACGCAAGGTTGTTGTGCTTTTGGCTACAGTGAGCAATGGCGTCCGAGAGAGAAAGATTGTTCCAAGTTTCCAAGTAATAATCAGCTTATCAGTCTACCACTATTAAAAAGGTAAACTACTATTTAAAGAGGCTAGAAAAATACTGGTAAAAAAAGGTGAAAGCAACCATTTATCATTTACTTCAAATTATACACTGATGAGGCTCCTTTAAGATGACACACACACACACACACACACACACTCAGCATGATGCAGGCTTTGGAGGATCACTAAATGCCAGCCTTGTCAGCCTCTTTCAAATTCGCCTGATTGAGCTCTTCACGCCTCATTAGGCTTTTATTTCAACGCGCCGACAACCGACTGACATGTTAACAATCCAGAGGTTCACTTTGCATGCGAGAGACTGAAGTGTACGGCAAGTGACACCTGTTGACTCCGGTTTGAACGGCGATAGTTCAAGGCTTAGAGTGAGAGGAGATAAATGCAGTCTTGACAGCAGACTGCTGTGGAGCAAGTAAATGTCAAATCGTTCTTTGAAACGAGTGCCAGATTAAGCGCTCTTTCTCGGGATTCCTCAATAACACCATTAACGTGTATAAAATCACCTGTAAAAGTATTTGATTTGATTTTCCTGGTCCAGACTGGGGGAGCAAAGAAAGAATGAGGTAGGAGGTGATGATGAGAGCTGTTGCCAACTGTGCTAAAGGATGATGGGGGAAGGCCAAGCAAAGAAGGAGGTGGAAAACAGAGGGCGGGGCATGGGAGTGGCTGTGACCAGACATGGGTGGTGTGAAGAGGTATTATTGTGTTCGTCGAAACCTTAAATATGTTAATAACTCTTTTAAGGAAGGTACATTTAAACAGAAGTGAAAGCAAAGGTAATTCCACACGATAGAATTTCACGGTATTGATTCGAGGAAACCATCAAAACTTCCCGTCAGTTTTGTGACAAATCACCCGGCTCCAAACACGACAGAGTAAGTGCTCAGCAGCAGAGACTGCAGGTCAGGAAAGACTGCACGTACTGTAAATCTCCTGGGAAAGACATTCCTCCGCTCGCGTTGGCATGACTCATAATCTCTCCCTGCTGGGTCTCGGTGGACGTCTCGCTCCAACGCAAAGTCCGCCAGAGACGGGGCTACGCGGCGCACTAATGAAACAGTCGTTCACATGTCACATTCAGAACAGGAATTTCCTGAAAAGTGCCGTGCCTACAGCGTGCAAGAGCTCAGCTCTACAGGTTTGGCCTTGAAAGGGTTGATCAAAGACCAAGACTTACTCGGCAGGGTGAACAACAGAACAGCACGTGATGTTAAGTCAAAGACACTGGAATATTTGGGACCCAGCAATAATATTAGCACTTGGTAATGCAATTATGTCATACCACACTGACAGATCTAACCCTATCAGTGACCAAGCATTAGATCTTTCAAATCCTGTAAATAATCAGGGCCTCCAAGGACAATTACTCCATCACACCCCATAGATGCTTAAAGCAAGGGTTGGCAAGTCTGGAAGGTGTAGCAAAAGGAGGGTACATCATCAAAGCTCGGCCACCAAGAGTCATTGTCTGTAGCTCAACTTCAGACAGGTATTGACTGCGCTTTATCCGCTACTTTATCTTTAGCGATAAACAACTGCACAAAGCAAATGATTCCAAATCACATTAAATGTGTTTCAGAAACCCAACCCTACCAATGGAATATATATATATAGATATATGTACACACATTATTTAGACATAAATCAGACACGTGTGGAAGTCCACCCTGGGGTACATGAACCTCTGCCTTGCTAATAATGTGCTAGTGAACCGTGGCGTCTGCCAATGGAACATACCATTAGTAAGTGCCATAAGCCGGTAAAACAGCCGGGGGAAATACCAACATTCTGAAGTGACATAAGACCGAGAAGTGGTACAAAAACAGAGGCGTCATCTCATATGTTTGTTACTCGCTGAGTGACACATGGTCTTTCATGAGACGCAACTGTTCAAAAGACGGCTTTGGGAAGACTCGGCTCTCTATAGCGGCTCTGATGGGTCATCGTTAAAGAATGAGACCTGCAGACATTAATTACACTGCTGCCTCACGGGTTGGCACTTTATGTACAAAACTTATCACTGTATAAATGTCAGGGCCTTAGTCACGTTGGCCGGTGAGCTGGTGAAAGCACAAGATACCAGTCGCAGTGCGGAAGGGTTTCTTACGCTCCATCAAACCAGAGTGGAGCTGGCCTTCTTCAGGGCTGGTAAACTCTGCCCTGTGGCGTGATGGTCTATAAACCTGACCTCATTTGGGCTTTTGTCTGCACGCCAGACGTTACCATGGCCATCATTCAATTACTCCACACAATAAAACTCGACATCAAGGGCCTCTGTTTACACTAGGATAAGAGGGGGAAGACGGAGGCCATCTTAAGCGGTGTCCACTCCTGCTGCGCGGCTCGCTGCTCGCTCAAGCGTCGCTGGGCGGGCACCGTGTCCTGGGCCCAGCTGCAAGGTGGCTGCCAAGCAGCTTGTGACTTCAGTGTACCGAGAGAGAGGCATGCCACCTGCGCACTCACTGCAGTGGGACGGGTGTTTACACAGAGACGGAGGCCCTGATGACATGGGTGAGTAAAATCAGAGCGCAAAGTGTGTGGTTGTATCCGTGTACACTTGTGCTTGTTTAATTAACTGTGAGAGACCAAAAAACAGCATGCACTGGATGCAAATTATTATTTTTTTGCCTCTGTGTATGGAGATGATGTTTTCGTAAAAGGGACTGCGGCGGGTGACTAAGCCATTTTTAAACCTTGTTAAAATAATGTTGTGATAATGAGTCGCAGTGCATCCACCGTTCCAGAGGGGGAGCTGCACTTCTGAGAGCTGACGTGCTAATTGGGTCACTTCCAGGTAGGGGTGGGGGGGGGGGAATCGATTCACATAGGAATCACGATTCTAATCATCCACGATTCTGAATCGATTCACAAACTTCAAAAATCTATTTTTTTGAAGTTGGCTGGCCAATCACAACACAGTTCTGTCTTCTGGGGGTGAGATTTCAGTCTGAAACAGCGTGACTGAAGAGAGCTTCGGTGAGGAGAGATTTCTATCGGCTCATTTACGGCATCTAGGAGGTTTTTGACCATAAAAACAAGTTTATGTATGTAAGTAGACCTCCATAACTCACATGTATGTGCGATAGGACCACTCTATAGGAGCTTTAATAATCGATTAATCGTGACAGCTCATGTCAAATATCTGGCCACAGATATCGTAATCTACAACAATACTGTTGAAATGAACAACACAATCAGAAGGAGGTGCAACCGTTGCATTTTCGGAGGTCTTTTACCTCCACTGAGGCCTCCTCATCGTGCTCCTCTCACTTGTTAATTGCAGCACTACCAGATGGATGCCATGACGCCAGCCTGTGGGCTGTTATTACCTCTGCCCTGTCATTAACTCCTGCACTCTACTATGTTAAAGCCCCGGAAAGAGCAGACGCTCGCACGGGACACAGTGAGGGATCGGCGCTGTCGCCTTCCCTGCAATCACACTTAACATCATCGATAGCAAGTGGACCGGCTCCTCCTGATGTCCATAACTCATCACGAGGGGGTCTGACCAGAACATCCTGGACCCACATCAGCCTCCCTGATTCTTCTCTGATGACTCTTTGTATTATTTTGTTTTTATTAGCATGTGATTAAACCCTCGTCTGTCAAGAATCAAGACAACAAATAAGAGTATTTACGTACCACCGCTGAGCAGCTTCATGACCAGCCAGAGTTCATCCTTTACCACAAACGAGGTGTAATAGGACACGATGTTGGGGTGGTGACACTGGCTCATGGCCTGGATCTCTTTCTGTTAGAGGGAGGAAAAAAGCACGAGTTAATCAGATTGGTGCAAAGCACCTGCAGTCTGTGTTAACTTTACATCAAGCTCGATTGCATTTTCATTGATCACACTCGTCACTAAATTAGCTTCAGATGCTGAAAAATGGAAGAGCTTGGGAAATGAGATGAGGCGTGAAACGCACAACGCAACCGGCATAATAATTTCATTTTCACTGAATATAAACAAGTGTCTGGCTAGGTGTTGAGAAAAGCCTGGAGAGAATAAACTCAATGCAGTGACAATAAACTAGCGCTGCTCTGACTTTGCAGCTATTTTTGAAATTTATAGTGATACTTAATATCTTAATGACATCGATAGTCAGTAGACAAATAGATTAGGTCGACGTAATGCATATCCAATATGCACACAACTGCTGGTATGTAGCTCTCAAAGGGATGCTCTCTCGCTCTGTGTGTGTGTTTGTGTGTGTGTGTGTGTGTGTGCTGTGAAAGCAGGAGAGCTGAGGTAATGCTGGCAAAGAATTCATCACTTCAGCAATACCAGACCCGTGGTCATTTGAGGATAAACTCGCAAGGAAAAGGGAAAAATCAAGCTTGGAGTAGGGAGAACAGATTCTCATAGTGTATTGTCTGCTTTCGGGTTCCTGCAACTCAATACTTGACTGAACTGTCATAATTCATTATGAAATAATAAGGTTATTATCAAAAGTTGAGTATCATGGGGATAGATATTAATGCAGTAAACGGTGCTTTAAATTAGAATTAGGAAATTAGAGGCTTACGGGCCTGGGAGACTTTGACAAATCAGAAGGCGGTTTAGGCCGCAGAAAAGCCTCAAATAAAAAGACAACATTTTCGCAATCGATTAATCTATCCATTATTTTCTCGATTAATCAATTAATAGTTTGGTCCATAAAATGTCCATAAAAAAAACGTTGATCAGAGTATGTCAGACTTGGAAATAACGATGTTCTCGAACATCTCGGTCTTGTTTTTGTCCACAAACCAAAAATGATTCAGTTTTAATGATTTCTTTGTTATATGGAGCCAAGAAACAAAGAAAATATTCACATTTAAGAAGCTAAAACAATCAGAAAATCTTGTTTTAATCATGAACAAAGCTTCAAACCGATTCATCGATTATCAAAATAATTGGCAATTAATTTAGTAATCGATGAATTGTTTCAGCTCTAATAGACAGCCACTTTAGTATTTTTTAAGTCCTGTACATGAAACACAACCACAACCAGCAACCCTTTTTCTACCGAGTCTGCCACCTGCAAATGGAACCAATTTAGCAAATATCCATTCTTTTAAACAATATTTAAATGTAAATATTGGGGTGAACCCTTGTTTCAACCCTTCTCAGTCTCTGAATCCTTGATGCAGTTGATTGATGACCTCATCTGACTGTGGGTTAACCGCAAATAATCATATTCCCCGCTCCATAATTTGTGCTAATTAATGCCGTCATTGCGGCAATACAACAAGTGCACGTCAAGCCCGTCAACTAAAAGAACTTAAACACTCAAGCGGAAAACATTTTCGTTGAAGACATCAATCAATAGACGCTCGTGAGTCAAACAGTAAGCAACCAAAAGCCTGTGGTCCCATGAGCTATAAATGCTTAGCTCACACAAAGTGCATTAGCTGCAGCGTGCCTCAGCTGCAGAGTCATCACTATTGAGCGCGCGCAGGCTTCATCGACCGCCTCTGCCAAGAAGAGGCAGGTGACATAACACGGCGGCATGTACTGTAGAAGGCACTTGACACAAAAGGGAGGATACAGGCAGTGGTTAAAAGACACAAACACTGACAACTAGACCATGACAAGTTCAGACATGTTTGAATGAACAAAAAAACAAATAGGATAATAGTGTCACAGATAAAGTCTGAGAAATACCACATACTACCAGGGCTGGGTTTGCACAGCTATTCTTCTTAAGACCCTGCATTGACTTGCATTCATTTCCGTAGAGCCTAAACCCTAACCTTAACCAGTTAATACCTAACCTGAAGCTAACCACAGCTCACATCTTAGCATTAAACTTAACCCTGGTTTTGGTCTCCATAAGGACTAATGTTGCTCCTCTCCATTGGGGAATGAGCTCATCCCTGCTTTTACCAAACTAGAGAAAACTAGAGCTGCAACTAACGATTATTTTCGTAATCGATTAATCTGCCGATTATTTTCCTCGATGAAATCGTTTGGTCCATAAAATGTCAGAAAACATTAAAAAACCTTGATCAGTGTTTTTCAAACCTGAAAATGACAATGTTCTCCAATGTCTTGTTTTGGTCCACAAGCCAAAATTATTTCTTTGTTATGTGGAGCCAAGAAACAAAGACAATATTCACATTTAAGAAGCTAAAACAATCAGAAATCTTGTTTCAATGACGGAAAAAAGCTTCAAACCGATTAATAGATAATCGATTATTTGATTTTAGAATTGTGACACCACAAAAGCACTGAAGTTTGATACCGATGCCCTGCCTGTGAACTAACGTTGTTTTTAATTATCAAACAATCTCATCATTTCCAGTCTGTTGGGCCAGACGGCAAGCCCCACGGGCCGTCTCTCCTATCGTTTATTTCTCTGGGTACTACAGGCTGAGCGAGATCCACTACAATGATACGACGTGTTGGCTGCTAACTCTGTTCTCAGCGCAGTGGAAGAGGCGGGTCACCCTCGGCGCTGTGGGCCAGAGTAACCCCAGAGAAGAAAAACAATTGGATAACAGGGAGGATACCGTCGCTCTGGAAAGGTTTTCCCATCTTTTCCAGCCAGACAATGTGAGACTCTGAGAGTGTCTTTGTTGTAGGGATTAGGTCACTGCAAACCAATGCGGGAGCAAAGACACTGGAAATGTTCCCATTGTTGTGCTTTCATGCTTTCATCTGCGGCGGTCGCCTCTGGTGTGTGACCTTTGACGTTTGATGAAATGTTGCTTTGAGAAAATACTTTTGCAGGACATTTGACATACGTCAGCATTATCTGCAAAATAGAGACACAAAAGTTTGATTCGTAAAATGTCCGAAATTGTCGATCAGTGTTTAGCAAAACCGAGAAATGACGACGTTCTCAAATGTCTTGTTTGGTCGACAAAGATACCAGAAAATATTCACACTTAAGAAGCTAAAAAACTTGTTTTAATTACTAAAAAAAACACTTTAAGATAAATTCATTGATTAATCGGTGCAGCCCTACTGCACAACATTAGCTATAAGCCTTTCTTTGTGAAATGAATTCCAGTAAAAAGGTGCATCGTGCAGAATAATGGCACACACACTCCTTGACTTACATCACAGCAATACATCTCTCAATTTAATTCTGCATATGAGGCACTTAACGCGCATGAGTCATGATTGTAAAACACATTGTGATAATGGCCATCTGTGTTAGAAGAGCCGCACGCTATTAGCATAGTATATTCTTACTTTCTTTGCACTTGTTTTACGAGTTGGCGCTCGGCCATCTGTTAGAAGGAGTAGTTCACATTTAAATATCATAATGTGGGATCTTCTATTCTTTTTTTTTTGGAAACGCTTGTGCTTGAAATGAATGAATTATTATTATTGTTGTTGTTTAACCCTTTAAGGTACTACTCAACCATTGTGCCCACCACACTTTAGGTCACTATATCTCATTGAAAAATGCATCAACCCACTAACATTTAATGTGGCGGTTTGGGTTAATTATGCACTCTGTATCTGAAATACTGTAGGGTCTAATTAAAATAATAATAATATATATATATATATATATATATATATATATATATTGATTGTCGTTATTGTTATCATAAGTAAATAAAATACTTAAAGGATTAAATTATTGACTGATAAAGTGCCAAGAAATATAATATTACAATAAATATATCTCCTCTTTATGATGTTAAATATTCAAGAATAAACTCTTTTAAGTGAAAACATGGCTTCCTTTTATATTTCTGTGAAGGACGGGCAGCAACAGGCACAAAATAAATAACATCAGACCGCCTCTGTTTCCTTGCAACGTTCCAATCTAATCAAACTGTTTTTCTCTCTCTCTCTCCCTAATGGAAATCACACTGTGACCTTTGACTGAAATCTCACCAACATGACAACTCAAGATTCCTGTTTTTATAAAAAAGACGTCCGCGACATCTGCTACGGCTCATTTCATAGAAAATGAACCGACGCTGACGAACAGGGGTCTGATGGGCCTGTACGTTTACATTGACATCAGGTTATAGACAAGGAAATAGACAAGTCTGTGACGATTGTATTGTCCTATATTTGGCTTGATCTCTTCAGCTTTCTGTTTGTCCGAGGACATTGAAACTGAACCCCAAAAAAAATAAAGAAATAAATGACCTATTGTCACGGACTGAAACCAGTGCAGGGTCACAAACTGGTGCCACCCAATCACACTGACGACAAACGCACACACAGAAGCCACTATAGAAGCAAGGTTGCGTCACCGTCAGCTACTCAGAGCCTCACACACACACACACACACACACACACACACACATGACTGAGGAACAGAGAAGCTGCTGATCTGCAGCTGATGGGGAAACTTACTGAAAAGGTGAGGAAACGCATGCACAGCTCTGATTCACTTCCTGTGTCAGAAAATGTGAAGTTCACTTGAACACTTCTACTGTTCAAAAGTTTGGGCTCACCTATACACATTTTGTTGTGTTTTCCATTAAAAGTCACACTTTTATTCATCAAAAGAGTTGCAAAATGGATAGAAAATATAGTCAAGACATTGACAAGATTAGAAAGAACCAACAAAACTGTTTTCAGCTGTGCTAACATCATTGCACAAGGGTTTTCTAATCATCCAATAGCATTCTAACGCGATTAGCAAACACAATGAACACTGGAAATGGGCCTCTATACACCTATGTACATATTCCAGTAAAACCAGATGTTTGCAGCTAGAATAGTCGTTTACCACATTAACAATGTATAGAGTGTATTTATGATTCATTTAATGTGATATTCGTTGGGGAAAAAAGTGCTTTACCTTCAAAAATAAGGGCATTTCTAAGTGACCACAAACTTTTGAACCCTAGCGTATCGGTCAGGACAATGTAGTGAACTAAATATGAGGAACACGATCAAAAACAATAGCTCTGACACTTTTATTGCTGTACAAGTGGATCAAGGCAGTTTCAATCTCTCCTCATCTTATCTGGCCTGAGTCACTCAAAAGCACCAACCCACCTTTGAGTGACTGTTTCACTACAGTGACAAATGCACACTCAAATACTGTATGTGACAGGTTCTCGCTCTCTGACACTGAATAATTTCACAGGTAGGGATAAAGACATGCAGGCTTTTTAAGCTGCTTCCTTAAAGAAGCAATCCAAGTTCAATTTAATGCTTCCTCGCCATTTAAGCGGGTACTCAGCAGGCTGTGGAATTGGTTTTGAGGTGGTGGTGGTGGTGGTGGTGGTGGTGGTGTGGGGGGGTGTGGGGGGACAGGCAGGAAATTTAACCTCACTGAAGTCCATGTGACCGCCTGCTCTGAGAATCCTGGAGCAACATTCTCCTGATTCATCCTGCAAATAACGCGGGGAGGTGGCGTTCCTCCGCAGTTTAATGTTACCAGTGTGTAGTGAGAAACCTGCCAGCAATCTCCATATCACGATCTCTTCCATGCACACACACATACAGTCTTACACAATATTTAGTTTCCAGACTTCTGGATGACAACTAAGGGGGGGAGAGGATTGGAAAAACCATCAATCAAGCTTGCGGTCTCGGTTCATAACAAGTGATTTCCTGGTGTCCAGATCAGAACTAAGTGACAAAACACAACTCGGTCCTAGATTTTCTCATTCAAAGCTATACAATAAAAACTAAACCCAACCAATTAAAACAAGATGGGTTGACAACCATCCAACATATCATACTAGAGGATCTGCAAAGTTAGAGCGCAGGCCACAAACAAGCACATGATCATCTCTATCTGCAGGGCAACTCCCATGTAATCCTTCCACTTCTCGAGCTAAATCAGAAACCACATCATACAGAAAGCGATGTGCTGAGCCACGCGGCGCGATTGCATCGGGATGATAAAGACACAATGGAGCCCTCGGGAAGACGTCGCATGGTGGTCTAATGGTTTCCTGGCAATGGGTCTGTCTTTCAAAATACAACCAGAGCAGCGTTTGAAAGTGACAGGCCTGATTGGATGGAGGCTTTCGGAGGAAACCAGTAAATGAAAAGCAGAGGTGGCAATGACTTGTCTCACTTCCACACTGAACAGAACAGAGAGGTGAAAGCTTCAATGAAAGATGATATTGGGGAAACGAGAAGCTTCCTTTAATCAAACAGGAGAAGTAAGGAATCCTTAATGTAGCGGCATTTTCTTACCAGGAGCTCGTCCATGCTGGTTTGGCACTTCTCTAAGTTGATGCGTTTGATGGCCACCTTCTCTTTGCGTGGTACGCAGTAGGCTGCTTGGACCACAGCTGTGGCTCCGCTCCCTGAAACAGAACAGATACAATATTATCACATTAATTATGATTCAATATTCAATGCAAAACGTCCTGCTCTTATACAAATCACATTGAGCCCAATGTTCCTTGACCGGTCTTTTACCAAAATCATCGCTACTGCAGGATCATAAAGAAGGCTTTTATGCATTACCTAAAAACCTTCCTGACTCCTGGAGTTCAGCTGCAACCATTCACAAGATGTTTCTCTGTGGTACAGCTCATCCGTCTGTTCATCAATCATGAATCAGCTTTTCCAAATCTTGGGCTCAGCTAAACCCAGACTTTTCCCCCCAAGGAGATGATCCTGCCCCAAGGCTTAGGTCAGCACATAATTTAGAAGCATCCCCTTTTTTTGGGATTTTATGTTGTTGGCACATTCACCATTTGATGGTTCATGGTCACTGATGGCAATTATTTCTCATAACAGTGAATCTCGCGATACAGGAAATGCCAGTAGTTATTAAACAAAGACTACAGAAGTACTCGCATATGATGACCAAAAAAATGCAATATAGTTTGGCCCTGAAGTCAAAAGGCGAATGTAAAGAGTAAGGAGAAAGAATTGAGGACACGATTTATGACCCCTGGAGAGGGAGAAGCCATCAGATCTGAACAACGTAACAGTTAAATACTTTTTCAAATGTGAAGTTTGTTTCTGGGAACTATAAATCAGCCTAATTTTCCATGCTTTTAAGACTTTTCTCACTGAATGACGGCAACAGTTGAGGGAAGTTGAAGCTAAACGTGCAAACCGATCGTGTACTTGTGCCACTTTGGCACAAAATTAAATGTTAATGAGAAATCACCAGTTTAGCAGCGTTAATATTGTGGCAGTGGGGACAGATAAATTAGATTGGGTGCTTTTGAGTATCAAAAATAATGCTTCCGATGCAGCCACAGATGCATGGCTTTACAGCGTCGCTATAAACGGTATTGTGTAATTCTATACCATCTCTGCATACCTTAGCCCTGACTGCAGATTGGTCATACTTAAAACCCTTACATCTCTGATGCACATTCAACCTCTGGCTGCGTCGGGCTTCGGTGAGAAAAATGGTGAGTGGATCCGGTTCCCCCTTCGGTAAGCTTTTCCTAACCCCCCCCCCATGCCCTCAACTTAGCTATGCCTAGATATTAACAAAGTGCTCATTGTTTGCAGTTTTCACTGAGCCAGCAGTGCACGGTGGTTAAAAGAGAGGGCTATTTTGAAAAAGGGTGGTTTTCTGATTTTAATTAAAAAGTATAGCTCTCCCCGAAGATGTGGCCAACTTTTATTAAACCGTTTTAATTCGAGCTTAATTATGACCTCAGGCTGTACAAACCTTTTCAATTTCGGCGCACACTGAGATTAAGAATACACTTTGCTCTCGAAGATAATCCAATAAAACTGCAATTTCCTTGTAATTTCCTGCAATTTACAGAAAGCCAGGGTCACTCGAATCATCGTACGTGCAAAAGTCTGCATGCAGCTGCTATAGCGGGCGCCATGGACCGACTGGCAACCTCTGATAACGTGCGGTTGGCGTTGCTCAACTCTTAGCATCCAAGTAATAACAACTCCACCGTTGCTCAAAAACTAAGAGGCTGTACTGAGCTGTAAATATATCCTACAACCCCCCCCTCCCCCTCATAACCACCACCACCAATGCCAAACAAAACCCCTGGAGTCTCACCAGTGATGGGGAGTTCAGTCCTCAGGGGACCACCGGAGTGTAAATACCTCCACAAAAACAAACAAGCCAGTCGTCAGGGGTGGCTGGACAAGTTAGAAAGCACATGTTCTTGTTAGAAAGCATGTGTACTGAGTGTGTGTGAAAGATGGGGGAGAAAAAGGGGGTCGTTGTTAGGTTTTCAGAGGGGCCAGGTCAGGGGTCACAGAGACTCTATGAGCCGTTTTCGTCCCATAGAGGCTCAATCAAGCAAGTCAGCTGGGATCTTGAGTTAATATGGTCCTGGTGCTCTTTGATATTTGCTACTTCCAAGTTTAGCACAAGGTTATTCTGCTCAGAGAAGTAACATCTCAACTATTTGGATCCAGTTACATGATAATACCTCAACTGGCTTTTGACATTCCAACCAAAGCTGTGAATTTTGCAATTAGCCGTGACGCTAACAAGGTCGACCATTCTTGCCACCTTATGCCTCCTTTCCACCAAGCGGTACAATGCGGTTCAGTTCAGCTCGCCACAGTGTGGTATGGCTTGATACACACCCACGATCCCAACGATGTGACCCTGAACTTCCGTTTCCACCACGGGGGGCGCGTGTGGGCCAGATGGCGATGGCTGCGTCAGCTATGTAAATAGCGCAGTGTCATAACAGCACAACAGTGTAGCCCGCCAATAAATACACAGAAAAGAAGAACATGACACAGTTAATACTTGGTAACGTAGTGCTGACATTTATAAATGCAAGGAACATCTGTCTGAATGTCCAATCGCATAACTATCCAACGGGTCACTTGACAGGTTTCAAACTTGGCTGGTGACTTACTAAGGACACTGGTGTGTGCAGCGCTGACTTTGACGTAGTTTGGATAAGAAATAAAAAAGATATTGGTAAAAGGGTTAGGGTTTGTGTTTTTCCCTACCATCTGACAGAAGTGATGAATCTCTGTCCAATCCACAGAATACGGTGTGTTTAGGAGCTCTACCACTATGCTTGGTACCCCACCAGGGGAGTGCCAAAAAGTGGGACAGTATTGGTCAATTCTTTTTGGCTCCCTTCTCAATATTGTACAAGGGAATTATTGGGTAACGTACCAACCTGAACCTTGGTAGAAAGAGGGCTATGTTCACTGGCGATGAAGTCACGGAGCTACACGCAGAGTCACGTCTTTATTATTTGGATAAAATTATCACTGCACTCTCCATCGGAATGAGAGGACGCACAGGGTCAGCCTCACAAAGGGAAGCATTGAAGCAGCAGTACCAGGGCTTTGTAAAACTAATGCCAAAATCTAATCTGCTAAACAGTCTGGCACAGACTTAAAGGCTGAAGATCAAGGAGTAGGTGTATGTGTGTCCATTTAAAATCAAAGTCAAACGCGTTAATTGTTCAAATATTTAGCAAATACCTCGTTTCAAGTTGTTCTGCAGATACTTTCCATTTCCAGAGGCACAACAACAACAGCATTTAGCTTGTTTTGGAAGTGGATGCCGAAATCAAATCTATATATTGAGTTACCACATTAGACAAAATCAAATGAGGATGTTCCTGCTGCCAGCTGAAAATGTGGTGTGTCGGCATGACTGAAGGACACCAAGTTAAGTCAAGTTTTAGTCTGTTTGTTTATTTCCGAACTTTATTTTCCTCCAACATTTCCATTTCATTTTCTTTGTGTAAACAGATGTGCCTGTTCTTCCACCTCACAACATCTGAAAGACAACCTACGACATCCTGCAGATAAACTAACATTTAGAATGAGCTCATCAAGAGTCAGTACAGTCATTTATCTGATCCAACACATCCGAGTCCCGGTGTTAAAATGAGACTTCAGCTTCAAAATCATCATCCTTTGTTAAAAAACTGAACTATATGTGCTGCAGTCAGCTCACGAAAAGGTCTCCTCCGCTTGATCTTTAAATTTGCAGACGGCATGAATCGACTTGATCTCTCCTGTGTGGGAAAATATTGACAAAACAATCATGATCTTTGAAAAAGGTAGCCCGTGTTTTATGTAAGCATGTTTCCTCCAAACAAGTCGTGGCTTAGCATGGGAAAGACTTGTGAGTATTATACATTATCCTGGCAACGTGTGAAGGCGACACACACTCTTCGTAAGGGACTTAAGGTCACTCCATACTTTCCATGTTCCAGGTGCACAAAAACATCTTCATCTTGCACACATTTGTCCGTTGTGGACATGGAATGACCATGTTTACATCACACAGAACATAACAACAACTCAGATGTATGAATCCAGCCTCGAGTGTCAAAGTCTCCATCCAATAATGAGGGCGTGCCATTGCCCCAAAAGCCCTTTGGTTAGGTGAGATCCATTTAAGACATAACATCTGCTGTTCCCCGGGTTCATTATATACTGGTGCTGTCAACAGCGTTTAACGGCGTCAACGTTAGCCCACGTTAACGCACAACGCGTTTCCATGACAACTGACCGGGAAAAGACGCACCTGACGTCATGTTTACGTGACTCCGGATTGTTAAAATGAGTCTGTAAAGTGACGCGTAACTTTAAAAACAGAGGCACACATACGCAGTACACGGGTACGCTGGTTATTTGTAGCGCTGCTCTTTTCGTTTTAATAAACATAACACTCCAATTTGACTGTAGGCGCGCTAACGCCGCTAAAAGGAGCTACTGCAGCTAACGGAGCTAACTGGTAAACGGTGCCTGGACTCCAGTGTCGCGGCACTATTTCCGGTCAGTCGTCATGGAAGCGTGTCACGCGTTAACACGCGTTAACCTTTTGCACAGCACTATTTTATACACAAAAAGGTGCACAGAGTGCAGTAATCGCTTATCAGATTAGCTTGGCCTTGAATTAGCTCCTTAATAGAGTCGGGCCACTTTGTAAGCCCTGTGTCAATGTGCTCCTTCATGCACTATGACCGACAGTGTGGCAGCAGCAGTTTGTCTTCCCTGCCCTCACCAGGCACCTTTGCCGCCTGACGCCAGTCATCTTTATTACATTTCCTCTGCGTACCTGCCTGGCTGACATTCCACACATTATTCAAAGGTCCACTAAAGAGCTATCGCACACGATGAGCCAGTGCTTTCGTTTTTCAGCGCCCCCTTTTCTGTGTTTTCCAAGGTGTAATGTTCTCATCGTGAATGAGGCCCGGACATTGAAGTTGACATTAAATCAAACAAATGTCCGCCTGCTGTTGTGGCACGTTTCCGAGAGGATGATCACACCGACAACCAAGGGACGAGCAACAGTGAGGAAACACGGTTGCTGTTGGATACAAACAGTGACCGCAGAAAGTTTCCAGCCCAGATTGGCCACCATTAATGATCCAAAGTTTAATCCAAAAATCAGACAGCGAGCTGGACTCTTTTTGTTTTAACCATGGGCTCGGTCCAGTATGAGCCGATGCTCACTGGGGCAAAAAGAAAGGGTGTGTGAACCATGTAATAACACGTCCTCTATCCCCGGGGAAGTTAGCAAAACAATAGCTCTGCTGGACATGCTGGGTATCCACGGTCCGTTCTCAGAACGCCAACGTTTCAGCAGAGCTGTAGAATGACACAGCTTATACAACAGTATCCCCCCCAGCAGCGTCTGTACAAAAAAAAAAAAAGAGGGAGTTTCCACTGGGAAAGGAAACAGCTCGCATTTCTGTAACAGCCTTCTAGGAATGTACATGTGCAAATTCTATACAGCGTTAGGTAATACATTATTAACGGATGGCGAGAACATTCAGAGACCTAATAAAACGGCCTCCGCTGATTTACTCAGCAATCCCATTTAGTATATAAAATGTGAGCAATGCCACAAGTCAAAGTCTATGAACAGTAGCCTGTAACGCACCAAATTAAATGACCAAAATCAATGTGCAGTACTCAAGTCACGACAGCCCGCCTTGACTGACCGTGCAATTTCAACCATACACAATTCAAATGCGTCTCTGTCACTTGTTGGTGCAGTTCTATAAAGTTATCAAATCCTCGTTATATGGCATCTATATAACAAGTTTCCAGAGAAAGTTAAATTGTTGACATGTTTTACAAGCGGGCGAAGCACAGGCAAATATCAAGACCACACAGCGTGATGACAAGTCTACGACTATTCGGCGATGATTTACAGTGTCGTAAAAAAAAAATCATCATCGCATCGACTCAAACGCAGTTTGACTTTTTTTTTTTTACTTTTGCTGGGAATGTGGTCACCAAGCAAATATGGCTTAAGGGAAAAGAAAGGGGAAGAAGAAGAAGGTTCCATGGGAGACGACGAGGCTTAATTTGAACAGAAACAGATGCCAAATAGGGGGAGTTTTCCTGTTGAACGTTTGCTTTTAAGGAGGCCTCTTCCAATTTAGATGATGTACAAGGTGAAACAGATCCTTTCAACTTGAAGAACACAACAGGAACCCACATGTATGAATGCATGTATAAAACAAGGGGGGGGCAACTCATTTCTGAAGTTGATCCATTTCCTTAAATCCAACTAAGCATGCTGCAGTCCAGCTTCATAATTGTCTGACCAGTTTCGTACCTGTGTTGACGTTGTTGGTGATTTATGTCACACACGCTGTGAAAGAAAATTCCACAGAACTGGTTTCTGCACAAGGGGGGCTTTATCTCTGTGTGCATGCTAAATTGCAGGGTGTTATCTTGAGGAGGGTGCCCCTGTTAAAGGCCCCTGTTAAAAAAAAAGGTTCAAGAACCTGAGAGAAAATGTAGAAATGGGTTAAAGTTAAATTCAAGTCTTTGAAAGAAAAATACACAAAAAGGTCAATTTAGAGGCTGCAGAATGAACCTTCTATAAACACGGACATTCCCCGTAGAGGAAGCACTCATTACTCGGGTAACGTAAACCAGAAGCACAAACTAACTGATTTGAGAGGACAATACTCTGCTTATACAGTACACAGTCAGTCTTATTCTGCTCCTCCTGTCTCAACAAAGTCTGCTAAAGGTAGGACGGGATCAGCCATTTAGGAGGGTGGGACATTTCAGAACTTTCATCGGGAGTTAAAAAGGAGTCGCTCAAGACTCGACACCGCACGGAGAAATGTGAAATGCACCTCCTGAGAAAATCTGAGATACGCGCCAAGCAATTACTGGGATTTTAGACAGATTTGGCCTGGCAACAACTAACATGACAGGTTAAACAGAGTAATGTAGGGTGTATATTTTCAGGATTTATTCAACCCTTTAAAGTACTACTCATCGTTTTGGTTGACCACACTTTGTCACTACATCTCATTGAAAAATGCATCAAGCTGAACTCACCAACACACCAGGTTTCGTCTCAACCGTTTGGTAGAGGCCTGTATCTGAAATACTGTAGGGTCTCATTAAAAATATATATATATATATAGATATCTATATATTTATTGATTGATTGCTGTTGTTGTTGTTATCATAGGTAAATAAAATAAAATAAAAAATGCAAAGAAATAATTTTTCCTTTGCTTTTTTCTTGGTGTGAAACCTTAAAGCACATGTGTCAAACTCAAGGCCCGGGGGCCAGATGTGGCCAGCCACATCATTTTATGTGGCCCGCGAGGTCAATGCTGCTTTAAGACGCGTGTTAACCACAATGCATGCCAGAAATCACCCGTGCTTCAAAGTGTTTTTCTGATGGTGCGTTTACATTTAGTTACATTTATTCTGTCTTACAGTTACATCTGGCCCTTTGAGGGCAACCATTATGCTGATGTGGCCCTCAGTGAAAATTAGTTTGACACCCGTGCCTTAAAGGGTTAATTATTAAATTAGGTTTTTGTTTTGTTTTAAGAAGATCCATAACTCATATAAATAACCAAAACGTTCAAAATGTTTTAATTATTTAAGGCAGTAAATTGCATTGGTTTGGGGGGGAAAGTCCTTCACTCATGCCTGCAAACATTAATGTCATATATATATAATCTAGTGATTTAGCTGATACACTGCATAAGCCTTTGAAATGCAACGTACTTACAGAAATAAGAATTTGTTTTATTGTTCCAAGTATCCTTTAAAGTGCAGTATTACTATGCTTAATTATTACTAATATTATAACTTTAAGAAGGAAGGGGGGATGACATCACTTCACCCTTCTCTGCAGGTTAGCTTCTGTCATTACCATGGGGACTGGTACAGTCAATACAATTATTATTGTTGAAATATTCTTGATATTTAACTGCTGTGACGCCCTGAGGCTAAATCACATGCTAGCTGTTCACATAAATAACCGCCTGCTCAATGAAAGTGCTTATTTTCCAGCACATAGTCAGAGCCTGCCTTGACAGTAACGTTATACGTTGCTCGTTTACTCCTACGGCACAGCCCCGGCGGGCGGAGTGGCCGCTTGTAACGGCTCCGAGTCCACAACACCGCCCGGGTAGAATTTGCAAGTTAACGAACGCAAATGAACCCCCCCTGAGAGCGAACTGAACAAAAAGAAGATTCCCCCCCACTTCATATCGCTTGACAGAAAGTGGACGTAGTCTTAGCTTGTGCTTAGCCGCCACCACCCCTCTCTCCCAAACACGGAGACAAACCCACACACACTGTCAATGAACACAAACGTCAAGCTAACAAGCTAATGATCACATACCAATCACCTCGTGTAGCTCATAGTCATCTTTGTTGATGGACCATGGTTGGGAGCTCTGGTCCTCCGACATGGCTGAGGGATGCGCTGGCTGCGGACGTGCTATCTGTAGAGACGCGGCGAATCCAAGGGCTGTGCGTAAAAAGAAGTCAAAGTAATCCAAACAGCAGCAACAAGGGCGACACTTCCCCTTCTTGGCGAATCCTGCAGCACTCCTGTCATTCCCAAAGTTTGACACTAGCCTAGCAGCCCCGCCTACCGCATTCCTACTGAGCTAATGTGGACCTTCCCGGCGGACATGTTGGGTGTGGGCTGGTAGACGAGTCAATGGAGGAAATGATTAGCGGTGGTAGTTAGCTACTTAGCTGCCAATGAAGAGCTCAAGGGGTGTAGGCGAACTTAAAAGCACCTGGCGTCCCCGCGGTTCAAAGCTCACCTTACATAAACCCTCGTTAATTACGTCCCCGCAAAATATGACTCTTGTTTTTATCTGCAACGCACACATAAGTCATAAAAGTGTGTGTGAAAATAGGCAAAAAGTGTTCGGGTTCCGCCACACTTTCAATGGTGACCTGTCGTTGAGTGTATTTTAATTTTTTCCCCGCGCTAAGTTTCGCAGGCTTAGTTTCTTCTCACAAAGCTGCACAATCCCGCCTTTAATTGCTCAGATATTACTTATAATCCCCTGTCTTTCCATAATTATAAGACTTAGATAGTTAAACCAAGTTTAAGTACTAATCAGACTACCAAACCTTTTCCTTACAGTCAAAAAGTAGGGCACCAAATATTCCAATTAAAACCCACAGTGAATGATGAGAGAGGCGTGTTGCGGTCCAGAGGCGTCCTGCCCTCTGATTGGTCAGCACCACGTACGGTGCTTTGTGATTGGATGACGATCATGTGAACGGACCCTTCCTGGTTTATTGCAGCACTCACATAGCGACACCTCTGGTGGTGTGTTGTATTACATGCAGAAACAATCACGACATGCAGTGGAGAGATGATATTATAGTATATTATATTATATTATTAACAGCCGTTTGAAAAATGCATTATATTTATTGTGAAAAAAACATAATTAATAAAATTACATGACATTTTGTTTTTCCGAGAGTGAAAAAAGATCAAAGGTTGAAGGCATCACGGTGAAAGAGAAAGTAAGGAAGAAAGGCAGCAGGAGTCAGTAACACTGAACACGTGGACGTATCACAATCACAGTATGGCTTCCTCTTTGTGTTTCAATCTTGTCTAAAAGTCAACTCGTGGGAGGAAGTAGCCCGGGCAAAAGGAGAGGGAGAGAGAGCGTTTACATCGCGTTTGGTCCAAACAAATTCTCTTCTCTTCTACAACTCACATTCATCACAAATAGCGGCACAATCCTGTTTGAACACAATAATGGCTTCGTGCTTTCAGAGAACTTGGCTGATATTTGTGTCTCCTTCTGCAATCTTTGTGTCATCTTCAAAGGAAGCAGTGAAATATACAGTATATATCATATAAGTGGGTTAAAATGCCAGCAGGACAAGGGACATCACAGGTGCATTCTTGAACCTGAAATGTTTGATGACATCATCTCTTTAGTGGAATAAAAGGCCGTTTAATTTCGCCGTTTGGTCCACAGTTACGGGCTTGAAAGTGCTTTGGCCAGCCGCACCCAGAACCAGGTCTGCGTGCACGGCCTGGTGTAGTCGCACACCGTGAGGTAGCGCAAGATGCTGGGGAACGGCTTCGTCATTGACTTGTACACCACCGGGATAAGTCGCCTCTGTTTGGCCCCTACAGGAGAAGCAAAAATGTTATTTGTGAAGTGCAAACAAAGAGGGATATGATGCGATGTTTTAACAAGGACAGGACAGAACAGGAGGCTTACCAGGACAGAGGCTGAGAGCGAACTTAGTCTGGAAGTCACAGGCATCACTGTTGAGGTATTCATCAGAAATCACCACGACCATCTTCCTACACCTGCACACATGGTCACACGTGTTAGGGAACACAATTAAGGGTCAGTTTTTCAAGTTCAAAGCCAAAACCGCGTCGTATAACCCACCTCTTCTCAATGAGTTCACTCGTGATGGTCCAGACGCAGGAGCCCGGGAGGACATCTCTGTCGAACACGCACAGCTTCAGCCTGTGATCCGTGTGTTCCAGCTGGCGGATCATCTCGTAGACGAAGTCAAAGTCGCTGTGGCAGTAGCAGATGAAGGCGTCGAACAGCTCGGGAGCACCTGGAATCGGTTAGAGCGTGATGGAAAAAAAAGGCACAATAAGACAATTCCGTTCATTCCTTTAAAGGTCAAATGTTGCTCAAGAGCTTCAAACCCACATGTGCACGTGATAAACCTGAACATATATGTTCCATATAACTGTTCATCAAATGTGCAAAAGTGCAGAGTCGCAGATGTGCGATCAGATTAGCTTCAGCTTTATTTATCAGATCTGCCGGAAGTTCAAGCTCTTCCTGTTTTGAAACCTGACCACAGAAAATGATGTTACTATAATATCACTGTGTCAAGAGGAATGGCGAATATTAAAAGCCGACTATCGCAAAGATAGCAACGATATCGCTCAATTGCTGAGTTTATGGGGGCATTTCTATGGGTTGCATGCAGGTTTCCACAGGAAGCCTTGAAGCTGCTGAATGAATTCTGAAAATGTAAGAATTATTCAAGGTTCCTCTTTTCACCAGTTTCACATGAAGTGCGTGCAGGCGTATGAATCTGTTCTTGTCGTCGTATGGAATGAAAAGCAGCGACTTTAAAAGTAAATAAATCACGCTGCAATAGCTCAATTTCACCGATATCTTTCTTTCAAGTGTTTAACATTAGTGAAAGTTTAAATACTGCAGTGTTATTAACTCTGAAACTCCTCGTACACAGTTTTTTACGATTCATTTCACAGAATGGGATTATTAGGATTAGCTTACTTTACACATATGTATAAATCTCATATAAACAACAACATATAAAAAATTAGTGTAATCTGATTGGGATTATTTTTGACAGGAACTGCAGAGAGAATGGTAATTTGTACCTCATTATTCTCGTTTTCATTCAAGACATCAATTCATCTAAAATGATATTTTGACACACATTTTTGGCAATATTCCATTTAAAGGTGCCATATGTAAGAATGTGGTCAAAAACGGTTACTACATTCAAATTCATTCATACCGAGGTCTTTTAGGTTTCGTTTTCTGACGTAACTGGCAACCCGTGGCTGCTCGGCAGCTGAGACTCTACTGACTGCAATGATTGGTAGACGGCGGTAGGCGGCGCCACATGCCAAAATATGATTTCAAAACATAAACATGATTTGCAGTCTGCAAAAATGAACATTATTCCTGAGTCTCTGTGATGTATTAGGAGGATTTTATGGCCAGTTAAGATTTATTACATAATGCACCTGTAAAATAAACCAGCATTATTCCACATATTCTGGATGTATACTATGCTGCTGTGTAGGTGATGAACTGGCATGTGCATTCACCAGTTGCACCTCCTTCTGTACGTTCTTACATGTATTACAAAGATTAAAAAAAGAGGAACAGTATATACAGAATAAGTTGGACAGATACTGACCCTCGGGGCCGTCCCTCAGGGTGATACCACTCTTCTCCGAAGTGAGTGGGACACAGCTGTCCACCACCGGAACCTGCAGCGGACGCTCAGCCGCCTTCTCGCGGTATCTCCGGACATTCTCATCTGGAGCAAAGGATGACACAAAATGAACAAGTGCACGTGAACATGAACACGCAGAGATGCAGGTGTTTGGGGTTAGAAGAGAGAAAAGCATGATCTGAAACACAGTGGCTGGAACACCTGGGTTAGGGAGGTGCATTATGGGGTTGTTTTGTCAAATATTTTCATAATCAATTCAAAATTGTATGCTACAAAAACGCGTTTTCCACAAGACAATTAACTGGTGGGAAGTGGTTAAGAAAATAATTAAATCAATAAAACTATGGACCAATTAGCAATAGGGTTAGTTGCAGCTGTACTTTTAGTTCAATAATCATTAAAGGTGCATTATGAAATAAATCTAAATCAACTGGCCATAAAATCCTCCTAATATGTCACAGAGACTCAGGAATAATGTTCATATAACAAACTGAACTCACCAACAACAACAGTACAGACAAAATATTTGCATTAAAAAAAATATTTTGCAGACTGCAAATCATGTTTATGTTTTGAAATCATGTTTTGGCATGTGGCGCCACCTACCGCCGTCTACCAATCATTGCAGTCAGTAGAGTCTCAGCTGCCGAGCAACCACGGGTTGCCAGTTACGTCAGAAACCTAATAGAACTCGGCATTTTGAATTTGAATGTAGTAACCGTTTTTGGCCACATTCTTACATATGGCACCTTTAATAATAACTGTCAAAACACACTTTATTTCAGGGGCCGGAAGCAGTAAAATTATAGCATAATAACCTATAGACAACAAATAAATTATTCTTTTATAAAACATCTGACATTTCTTGAGAAAAATAATTGAAATTTCAACAACCGAAAAAAAAAACCTAACAAAATAGAGAATTTTAACAAATTCATCCTACGGGCCGGATTGGACCCTCTGGTGTGCCAGTTCTGGCCCGCGAGCCGCACGTTTGACGTAGCAAAAGCTGTAATTAATCAGTTGTAATCGAATACATGTATAATATACATGGATGACTCACGTCAGGAAGTACAACCCGATTGATCGACATGCATCATTTTTCCAGACCGGCCGTGAACGCACCAATCTGAGGGCGAAGGTCCTCCAGAACATCGTTTCTCTCCAGCTTCCTCAGGATTGACAGCAGCTTCCCCACGGTCGCGTCTTTAGTGCGCCTCTGCCACTCGTCCAGAATCGCGTCGGTGGGGTCTTTGGTCGTTTTGTAGTTCGCGATCTCCAGGTACGTGAAGCCCATCTTCTCGGCCACGTCCATCCAGTCCGCGGCCACGGTGTTCCTGGGGTTCAGGTAAAGTGCCAGCTTCTTCCTCAACGTCACGTTCAGCGCAATGAGAGGAGCCGTCTCCAGGTCGCATTCGGAATCAGAGCAGGCCATTTAGGAGGAAAAAAAAGAACGTTAGCGGAACCTCCGCGACGTGACGGACGGTTAAAAGTTAACTTAAAACGCGAACTCCGTGATTTCTGCGAGGACAGACTTGTGGGAGAGTTGTTGTGAAGTTCTGGGATCCACAGGCTGACCTGGCCTGACGACAGAACCCGGAAGTGATGACAGGTCGGTCTGCGTCACACATAGGAGGAGATTCGTTACCCCATGAAAACCAATGGGGAAGAAGAGCAAACTTTACACACATTATTTTCTCTTTTTGGCGTAAGTAAATGTGGTAGTTCGGCTCTTTTTAAAGATTTGGTTATTTTAGAAGAGCCGACTTTTACGGCTCCCAAACGGCTCTTCACTTTGCTGCTTTTTCACTTCCTGGTCCTGGAACGACACGACCCTACAGGGTTTCGGTTGGTTTTGTAAGATTTAATCAATAATAATAATAATAATAATAATAATAACAATAACAATATTTATAATAAAATGTACTCCTTCACTCACCCCTCACCTTACAAAGCACGACAGGAAACTACGGTGGCCTCCAAGGATGTTGTTTTCTAATTGATAAACTCCCTCTCGGACAGGTTTGTCCATTAAAGCAAGACCCTTGCCTAGGGTACATAAAAAAGCCATTTTTATTTCCAAAGAAAAGCCCCTTTTCTCTTTTAAAGCAATTATATACTTATAACTATATACTTGAATTTCAAGTATAATTTGAATTTGACCTATTTTGACATTTACATGTTGTGATGTAGCTCTTTAGTTTGTCCATGGTTCTAAAACAACAGCTCAACATTGTCACTTATATGGGGGGTAAATAATAGTGTTGTTATAATTATATATATGAGAAAACATTGCAGCTTACATGTTTTATTTTGAAAATGAATAAATAAAAACACACACGTGCAGCTCAACAGACATTAACAATGAATAAAAAAGAAGAAAAGAATCAAGTCATTGACACAACCACAGTCCCTTGTTCCTGCTGTAAAACAGGAAACACAGCAACCAGTTTATAAAAAAAGTTGCTTTTTCTTAAGAACTGACAGCATAAATATAGATCAGTCCACTTCAAGTATTCAAATTTACATGGGAACACGTGTTTCTTCCTATCCCACATTTCGCAAAAGCGAGTCTTTATAACAAGGACTTCCATCCTCTGAGCATCATCCATGTTTTTAGTGTTAATGGCACGTTCACAGGTTTTTGCTTCTGGAGAAATAGAAATCGATGCCTCTGTCCCTGTGCTGTTTTGTAGTTTGTGACGGGTCTTTCCTCCCTCTTGGTGAAGGACCTGGGGCACTCTGGAAAAAATACAGCAAAAACAAACAGGTTTGAAAGAAGACAGAGGGAAACAATTGTTATATTAAACTAATTAATTGTATCTACTTTATATGCAGCTGGTATAACAGCTCCCCCAATATAGAGGTTTGCACTCCTAGTCTCTTCTTCGTTGTGTAATATGTTATCATTTGACCTCCTTCTGCCCAATAAATATTACCCTGTGGCAGGGGTGTCAAACTCATTTTCACTGATGAGTCACACAATTGCCATGCATTGTGGGAAATGTAGTTTATGGTCAATGCAAACCTTAAAGCAGCATAGACCCATTTTTACACAGATTTTACCAGTTAATCACTCGCGGGCCACATAAAATGACATGGCGGGCCACATCTGGCCCCCGGGTCTTGAGTTTGACACATGCCCTATGGGGACACTTAAGTGTATATGACTTGATAATGTATATTAGATGGTAGTGGGGTTAAAAATATTGTTAGGTCCATAAAACCTCAAAATGACCAAATTTATTCAGTTTGTATATATATATATATTCACATTTAATAAACGGATGAATAGATTATCAAAATAGTTGGCGATTAATTTAGTCATTGATTAATCGTCGCAGCCCTTCTTACAGTGTGTTTATCTGAACTGCAGTAGAAGAACGTCGTATAAAACAAAAATAATCGCGTTACGTACATTTCCAATAAAATACTTAAAGGGCCACTTCGTCCTGCCCAAAAAAAGAGTCTCATTCCCACAACAACAGAGGATGTTGGGATTGAAAAAATAAATAAAATTGACAAAAGGTCAATTATGACAAGTTTTATGAGTAAAAGATCTGAAAATAATTTAATTAAAAAATAAAAAAACGGTCAAATTTAATCCAACTGTAATAGAATTGTGAATTAAACAAACCCAGCAGCAGCATAATGATTTTAAGTGTTTTCTTCATTTGTGAAAAAGTTTTAAAAAATGGGTGAAACAGCCCTTTAAAGTACATTTAAGTCAATAATAATATTGTTTGCAGCTATTAAAAAAAAAAAAAAAAAATCACATGTAATCACATAGTCCACTTCCCTTTTGTCAAACACCCACCGGTTTCTTGTTAGCGTGTCTGCTCCACTCAGGCGCCATGACGACGGGAGTGGGGTACGTCTCGTCGAGCGACACGCGAGCGTGGGACAGTGAGGCGGAGCTGAGCGTCCACGGTGTGTGCACGTCACCTCCCATGATGCCCTGCAACTCTGGAACCCACTGCCGGACATAGTCGCCCTGAAGTAACCGAGCGTTATTGTTATTTTTTTATTGTGACTCAAGTTTCCATATCAAAAGGTTTCATCGCCATCGTGTGACTCAGAGTCAGATGTTTTGTTTTACGTAACCATAAAAACACTAGTTCCAATAAAAGGGAATTGAAATAAAAACGTACATTGTTGTCGTAGTCGAGGCCTTGTTTGATCATGTTGAACTTCCTGTTCTCTCTGGGGTCATTTCCCACGCCGGCGCTGTACAGCCAGTTGCCGTAGTTGCTGCAGACGTCGTGGTCAATCTATGGAGGACATTTGAAAATAAAATACATCAATAAATAAAAATGATGACATACACCAATATATATGACTCGCTACTCACCAGGAGGTATTCAAACCACTCGGCTCCCATCCTCCAGTCCAGGCCCAGGTCCTTTGTGAGGAAGCTGGCCACGTTTTGTCGCCCCCTGTTGGACATGAAGCCCGTCATCGCCAACTCTCTCATGTTGGCGTCGACAAAGGGAACTCCTGTGCGTCCCTCTGTGGTAATAATAAAATATAACTATTCAAACGCTTTGAAGAAAGAATATTTTATGAGGAGAAACAAAGGAGGGAGGACAAACCTTTCCATGCGTTGAAGAGCTTCATGTCTTTTTTCCATGGCACTGATTTGTCTTGAAGTCCTGAAGTAAAAGGGTGAATTAATGTATTGTAAATAAATAAATAAGTAAATAAAAAAGGGGCGGAAACCTTAAGCTAACGCTACCTTTGACCTGGAAGAGTCTGACTCCGTACTTGGCGGCCACAAATCTGAAGTAATCCCTCCACAGAAGCTCAAAAATCACCCTGTGAAGACATCAGAGAGTGGGGTCATGTTTTCTACTGTAACGTTACCGATTTAATTGCTTCTGTAAGATCAATATTTACCAGTAAGTGCTCTGATTGGCTGTCCGCTCCCTCTCGTACTGCTTGATCTGGTGATAGATGTACCTCGGCGAAATGCAGCCAATCGCCAGCCTGCAGAGTCAGGGTTAGAGCACCATGAACGATACTTTATATTTGATGATATATGTTTATGATATATGTTACTATGATATATATTTATACATATATATGCATATATGTGTATATATATATATATATATATATATATATATATATATATACATACATATATATGTATATATATAGTCAACTGTTAATAACTGCCAGATATTAGGTTATTCAGTTAGTTAAGTTATTCGGGAAAAATTGTCAAAAATCACAAAGAAACTTAGAAGAACAACCTTTGACATAATTAATTTTCACACACTGGCCCTTTATAATAATATATTATTATAATAATAATAATAGCTAGCAAGTTCAGTTACGAAACTTGCGAAATGTCAAGATATACGCCAAATCCATGATGGCGAGGAGGAGGAAATTAAAAACACTCACCAAGGTGCAAATTTAGTGGAATAGTCTGCACCGATTAATCCGTTACGAGTCTCCTTATAGGACGCAACAGCATTCTACAAAAAAAGACAGTGATATATATATGGTGTATTTTTACAGGTTTTACAATCAACAACGACTCATTCTGTACTCACAGTGTCCCAGAAATAGTGTTGCACTCTGACCAGAGCTTGACTTTCACCACCAGTGCAAGGGAAAGCCGAGCGAGGATCACTCACAGGGTCTGTGTGTGTGTGTGAAAAGCATTTCAGCATCACTCTGCTTCATTCAGGTTAAACACTCCCCGGTGCGTATTAAGACAAACAGAATCATAAAAGCTTAATCATACACGTATAAAAGTGAAGCAGTGGTGCTCGCGGGAACTTGATGAGAATTCTGTGCTCGGCTGTTTTCCCCATGTTAGATTCTAATAACAGTCGCAGTATGGATTTACTTTATTATTTTTGTGCTACATTTATATCAAAATCTATTATAGAAGCACATAAAATCAACACATGCTTGTGAATCTAGTATGTATGGATTTAACCAGGTGTAATAGACACTAGGGCCCAGTCCCAATACCTCCCCTAACCCTCAATTTTTGCCCTAACCCTAAATATTGCGTGTTCTCGTGGGGGGGGGGAGCATGGTGGAGTGCAATTTCGCCGCTATAATCAACCCTCAAAATGTAGTGAGTTCTGATGTGGGCTTAAAACGGAGTGGATGATGAAATTACCCATAATGCTTTGCGGAGCCAGCGTGCTGGCTGACTTTTTTTCAACAAAGATGGCGGCCACATCTGCTGAGGAACAATTTCGTTGTAGTATATTTTCGCAAATAGGCACGTTACAATGTCGAAATGTGTTGGAATATGTTGCTTTGAACACTAATGTCAGAAAATAACAGACAATTTATGAAAGCAGCTAGCTTACTAGCTAGCTAGCGGCTATTTGCCGTTTGCTTCGAGAAAGTAGTAGCTCGCTCCACCGGTAGAATTGTCAACATGTGACGTAGGTTAGCGCGCTCGTTGCGTTCACTACGCTAATTTGCATACAGTGGTGTCCCAATTCCATAGGGAAGCCCCTTCACCTCAACGAGGGGAATTTACGGTTGAGGGCACTCCAAACTAAGTGGAAATTTTAAGCGGGAGAAATGGGACGGGGCCCTAGGACTCACCCGTCTGCTGCAGGTCCTCGGCCGTGGGAACAGCTCCCTCGTCCAGTCCTGGAGGAAGAGGCTTCAGCTGATCTGGAGTTGGAAACACAGGCCTGACGCTGCTCTGGGTCTCCACCGCCTTCCTGAACTGAGTGTAAACATCAGGTAGCCTAACGTAGCGGGAGGAGATAGAACAATAATAATAATAAAAACAGTCAGTTTTTTTGAAAGGAAAGCACAAATTCAAATATCAGTCGGTCTTAGACGTGGCGATGTCCTCTCTCACCGCGACACTTGATGAAATGGCAGATCGTCTCTGTGGTACAGCGTCGAGCCCCAGCAGGTGTGAACTTTCACCTTCATCCGTGCACACACATCCTTCACTTTTGTCTCCACGCTCAGCTCTTCTGAAGTCACCTGGGGGGGGGGGGGGTGAATTCACATTCAGCAGATGATGCTAATAAGAAACAGGTGTTTGTTTGTTGCCTTTTTATTTACTGTACCTCTTCGTGAAAAGCCACGGCGCTGACCGAGCCCAGTTGCTTGATGAGCTCGGCTACAACGTCCTCCGGTTTACCCCGTCTCACCACCAGGTTGCTGCCACATTCACACAAACATGCAAAAAAAAAAAAAAAAAATCAACATACATAAGTCCCTGGTCACATGTCTGGTTCCATGCCAGGCAAGCTGCATCCTGACTGGAAAAAAAATGACGGTGTGTGCGACAGCCGTATTAATTCAAACATAACCCCCCCCCCCCCATATAAGACCAGGTGTTTCCTGATCCTGTTTTAATATCTGCTGTGTATCAATAAAGTCCTGGACAGCAGGGGGTGGGGGGGGGGGTCTGCACACGTAACATGACACATAAGCACAGTGTTACAGTGTTTTCCGTGCTACGTCGATGAAGGACATGAACCGTGGAGGAAGTCTGCAATGTTAACGGTCCGCTGCATATGAGCAGAAAACCACACTGTTATGCAGAATGTTATGTGTGCAGTGCATAATCACTGTGAGTGAATCGACCGGTGACGCGTTTGCACAAGCACACATTTTGCATTTTACAGTAATTACGCAACGGTTCGTGCTGTAGGATAAAAAAATACAACAGTTTCTGAAAGCTAAGAAGGTGCAAGTGGAAGCTAACGTTGTGGTTATTACGGTAATTTCAGGAGAAGAGAGTTGGAAAAATCGCCAGTACATAGTTAAAATTTTGTGGCTTGTTTTTACTCAGTTAATGTTTTAAACTGTTTTTTATTATTATTATTATTATTATTATTATTACAACTGCAAAATTTCCTCTCTTCTTTTGTTTCTCTTCATTTAAAATCGTTAATTCACTATTTTAACATGCATTCAATTGTTTATAACTGCCAGATATTAGGTTATTCAGTCAAGTTAAGTTATGTTATTCGGGAAAAATTGTCAAAAATCACTTAGAAAGAAACTTAGAAAAACAATCTTTGACATAAATAATTCCTGTTGAGATGAGGTCATGGTGTCAAGAGGTTTTATTGTTCGTCTTGGGCCGGACAGTGTCCGACTGAAGCGACTAAATTTCGGCCTGCTCAATAGGCGTTGGGTTAGACCTGTGGGGGTGCTATTGAGCCATTTTGCATTCGTTTTCAGCAATAGCATTATATTCTAAAATTGTATAAATGTGTGTGGCAATTTTTGTCCGTTTTCATGCACGTTTAGCAGGTCACATTTGAGATAAAAGCGGCAAAATAAAAATAAGAAGAATTTTTAGAATTACAATTGGGTCCTCGCACCCTGTGTGCTCAGTCCCTAATAATATAATATGATATAATATAATAATAGTAATAGACTGATTTAATTACCTGCCCTTGTTGACCAGTGTTTTTCGGAGGTCTCTGATGCCGTCCAGGAGGAAGCGCAGACGGAAAGGACCGGTCTTGGGGAAGTTGAAGTTGTACGTTCCCACGTAATGTCTAGGGTCGAAACAGTAGAGAGGAACAATGTTCTCTGCGTTTCTTTGAGCCCAGTGGAAAAGCTGCAGGATTTAAAATCACAGAAAAACACATCAATTCACGTCAATATACTAAAACAATCATACCATTTAGCCTTTATTTGGTCTTTGAGAAAGAAATTATGACACATTATTTCTATGCTGATTCCGTCATCTGTAATCAGGCTCGTCAGGCAAAACTATCAGACCTGACTAAGGGAGTGTTTGTGCGTATACAATGGTAGCACAGGGGTGGAGGTAAGAGGGATTTATTCAGTCAAAGTGCTGAACAGAAAAGTTTTTAAACCTATAGAATTCTTTTCTGAAATGTATATTTTTTTTATTCAAAAAGTGCCAATATGGGACATTTAATTTGGAATTCCTCTACAACTATAATATACAAATAAAAAAAAGAAAAAGAAAGAAACGGCGGTCTCTTTAATTTAGAAAACCGGATGTAGATATCGCAGCCGGAAATGTGTCCCTCGTTGTAACAGCAGGCTAGCCAAACTTGTTTTACTCAGTACCGCGTACATGTACATTTCAATACATTCACATACTAATGTGTAAATCATGCTCTAATGTTGAATAAATGCCGAATGCTCTCATGAAACATTTACACGAACATTTGTCGGAGGGTAAAAAAGAAAGAGAGGGCTTTTATTTTGAAAAAAACAACAACAAAACACCCGGAAGTTCGATGATTGTTACAGAGGTTGTGTAATTCCTGATATAACGTGCTCACATGTGTTCACACTGACGTTAAACCATTAAATATGACGCGTTAAACACACAAAGTGAGTGGAAAAGTTTGTTTGTGTGAGTCATTTCCTTATTCTCTGACGTTAGATAACGAACACACGGACACTCTCACACACACACACACACACACACACACACAGTGTTCTTCTTCTTACCTCATTGTCGTGGAGACGCAGGTCGTTCCTCAGTAAACATATGACGGTTCTGGAGGAGGCGCACATTACTACTACTACTATTATTATTATTATGTAGTTTATGAAACGCAGGTGAGTCGCTTCAGTTCACTCGCGGTGTCCGTGTCCTCCGTGTGCTTCTCCTGCTCCGTGTCCGTCTGTCGTGGGAGTTTCTCCGTCACGTTTTCAGCCACGAACACGTTACAAAAACACCGGCTTTTATAAGGTTGTTTTCTAACAGCTGCTTCCAGCTGTGTGGGAAACACACACTCTCACTGTGGCCTTTTCATTTATATACTAGGACCACATGTTAAATAATATATACATAAAACAGCATGAATTCTGAGATTAAAGTCGGAATTCTGAGGGGGGAAAGTCAGAATTCTGAGAAATAAATCATAATTATGAGATTAAATTCGGAATTATAAGAAAAAAGTCACAAGTATGAGATTAAAGTCAAAATTCTGACTTGATTTAGAATTCTGAGAAATAAATCATAATTCTGAGATTAAAGTGTGATTTATTAGGGGGAAAAAAAGTCATAATTATAAGAAAAAAAGTCAGATCTGAGATTGAATCAGCATTATGGGGAAAAAGTAAAATTTTTGAGGAAAAAAAGTCAGATTTATGAGAAAAAAGTCAGATTCTGAGAAATAAGTCATAATTATGAGATTAAATTCGGAATTATAAGGGGAAAAATTATAAGGAAAAAGTCATAATTATGAGATTAAAGTCATATTCTGGGATTGAAGTCAGAATTATGAGGAAAAAGTCAGATTTATGAGAAACTAAAAAAAGGTCAGAATTCTGACCTTTTTTTATTTTTTCTTTCTTTCAATTTTTTTTACATGTGGCCCTAATACTCTTCCGTAGAAATAACAAAAATTAAAAGCTAGGAGTAAATAGTGCATTGTTTTAATGTATTAAATGGCCTTTTATAGCTCAGCTGTCAGTCAAAATCTCCCTTTAATATAATGTTATGGTATGTCCATGTTCTCCACAGTGCGGCACATGGATTGTGTTTTTAATAAAGAAATAAACTCAGCCGAAAATAGTCTTAGACCTTTGATTTATTAAGTTAAATGTACAAAAGATCAACGACATGATACATTTCATGTTTCAAGGCTTTGTCATAAAGACAAAAAGAGAGAGAGATAAAGAGAGAGAGAGCGTCCCGATCTAAAGCCGACATCCTCCTGTGTCTGAATCACAGTACAGTCTACTGTATAACGTAGGAGCTACTTTGTCTTCAAATAGATTTTTGTAGATAATGTAAAAGAAATTTCATACAAAAAGTGCAGAACAAATATGTATTTACAGTATAATTTTTTTTTTTTTTTTCAGTATAAAAAAACAAAAACTTCAGCATTGTCGTGTGTGTGTGTGTGTGTGTGTGTGCGCGCTCTGCTGCTGCTCTGTCGTATTGAGAAGCGTTTTTTCAGCTTTGGCAGTGAAATATTTGTGTTTACAAGCAGGTTCAGATAAGGCACTGCGGGGTCAAAGGTCAGGTGATTTTTTTTTATTTTTTTTTACAATCAATCACTCAGGTTTTAATCTCATCTTCACTTTTAAAGAGAACAGCATATTAGCCCTGTGTGTCTTTGCTAATCCGACCCTCGCGTTACGCTTTAATCTCACGTCACGTGACGCGTAAAAGGCTCGAGGGTGGAAGGATACATACGGTACGTACTGACACGACAACAAAACACGCTCGTGACACGCTTCCTTCATACTAATGTCATAGGGCTGCAACCATTAATCGGTCAATCGATGACTAATTGATCACTAGTGAAAAACTGGGCTCATTATGGGTTAGCACGGTGGCGTAGCGGTTAGCACCGTTGCCTCACAGCGAGAAGGTCCTTTGCATGTTCGACCTTCACATTTTGCTGCGCAATTTCGGTTGTATCGCGTACAATAAAGGTCATTTCATGACAGGAAGGTTGCCGGTTGAAATGATGGGACAACGGCTGCCCACGAGCAAGGCACTGCGCCTGCCTGGCTTGAAGAAATCATTAAAAATGAGTCATTTTTTTGGTTCAAAACATTCAAAAACATCATTTTCCAACCGATTAATCGAGGAAACAAGTGTTATTTTTAATAATTTCTCAGTCGCAGCCCTACAACGTGATGTCATTTGGTCTGTGTGCAGTCCACTGTGTACATAGCTGCCGTTACAAGAAGAGCTCTTGAGGTGACAGAAACTGTGTGATGCTAATACTGTACATGATGAACTGAGCCTACATATATGTATATGTATATATATATATATACTCAGGACAGAAAAAAATAAAAAATAAAAGAGAGCTTCCGTTTCCTGTTTCTTTGGCCACTTCTGAACGGAACAAGGCAGGAACGGACAGCGCGGACTCCAACAGGAGTGCGTTGGTATTGCTTTAACAGACGCTAATGTAAAAAAAAGTTGTCTTTGTTACATACAAACATGTGTCAAATAGAAAAATAATCTCCTACGGCTGATTATCTTTGCATGTTGAAAAAAAGAAAAAAAAAATATGCATGGTATCAAAAGTGCAATATGGGACAGTCCTTCTGCGTGGGGGGGAGGAAAAATCCGACTTACAAATTCACGTTGTAAGGCGTTTGGCGTTTAACTCGCTTCCAAGGTGACGATAGAAAAAGTTGACGATGACTTTAATATTAAAAAATATATTTTTTAATAGTGCTGGGGGCGTTAACGGTGGTTAACGGCATCAACATAATGCATGACGCGTTTCCATGACGACAAACCGGATAAAAGACATTTTAACTCCCGATTGTTAAAACGAGTCTCTAAAGTAGCGCTGAACTTTAAAATCAGAGGCACACATGCGCAGTACACAGGTACGCTGGTTATTTGTAGCGCTGCTCTTTTCCTTTAATAAACAGACCGCTCCAGTTCGCTAACGACGCTAAAGGAGCTAACGCAGCTAACTGGTAAACGGTGCCTGGACTCTGCTGCCGTGGCACGTAAACACGACGTCACGCGCGTCTTTTATCCGGTCAGTCGTCATGGAAACGCATCTTACGTTTAACGTGCGTTAACGTTGAGGCCGTTTTTGAGGCCGCTGCTAACGCGTTGACCGGCAAAAGACGCGCATGACGTCACGTTTACGCGACTCCCGATTGTTAAAATGAGTCTCTAAAGTAACGCTAAACTTTAAAAACAGAGGCACACATACGCAGTACGCAGGTACGCTACTATGTGTAGCGCTGCTCTTTTGCTTTAATAAACAGACCGCTCCAGTTCGACTGTAGCCGCGCTAACGGCGCTAAACGAGCTAATGCAGCTAACGGTGCCTGGACACCGGTGTCGCGGCACGTAAAACATGACGTCACGCGCGTCTTTTATCCGGTCAGTTGTCATGGAAACGCGTCGTGCGTTAACCTAGTGCCCAGCACTATTTTCTAACCACCTCCATTTCCACTCACAGTTAACGTAGACCAATGAGATCAGAGGTCAGCGCACGTCGTGCCCCGGACACTGTTCCTGTAAAGACCTTCAGGCTTCTGTCTTTAACTCACTTCTTTGTCCTGCTCTTGATTAAAGGACAACAGTCCTAAGTGCTTTCTTGTCAGCCTTGTCAGCCTGGCCTCTCTGCGAGGTCCTGGACAAGGCTGGTGGTCGACTACAGGGCAGGAAGTTAGCGTAATCCCTGTATGGAGACAAGGGAGGGGGTGGTGTGTGTGTGTGTGTGTGTGTGTGTGTGTGTGTGTGGCCCTGGGGACGGGAGTAAAGGACCTCGCAGGACATGGAGAGAGAGAGAGAGGGGAAAAGGGGGAGTTCCACCAGGTCGCGGCCTCAGAAGCAGCCCTGGACAAACGGGTGGCTGAGAAGGACGTCGGCGGTGGGTCGCCACTTCTCCTCCACGAACACCTGCCGCAGGAATTCCCTGCAG